>NW_005178150.1:0-3666 GCF_000341285.1 Galdieria sulphuraria
CTCTCCAAACTTGCCCATTTTTGCCCTTACTCATTTTCCCCCATGGCATTCTCCAAATGAAGCTTGTCTGTTTTCTTGAGTTATTTTGTCTATTTTTGTTTCTGCACTGTATCCTATTCAATATTTTTGGACAACTTTAATTCCTTAAATGCAACCTCTTTTTGTGTATCATTTAAAATTGTGTCTTATCGCTCGCATAGATTGGTATCTCTTTTTGCAATTTACTGATGCTTAAAAATGAAATTTTCCGCTAATTGCATGGTTCTAATTTTTTTTTGTTTATGTTGCGATTAATTCTAGTTAATTATTGTGCATTTGCGGTTTCTATTTTTAGTAACTATGTTGAAACAAAAAATTATCTTCTATTTTCCATTTAGTAGCTACTTTAATATTTATGTGTTTTTATTAATGTTTTTTTGCTTTATTCATTTTGTTGTGACTCTATAGAATTTACTTGAAGCATTGACATGTAAGCGGTGAAAATCAAGGCGGTAATAAATTTTTTTATTTTTTCAATGTTTTAATTAACTATAGTATTTTGTTAGCATAGTTTTATTAAGTTTAAAAAAGATTATTTTTGACTGAGGTTCTACTATGGAAATATAGAAATATTATATGAACAGTATGTCGTCAATCTTACTACTACCTCCATCTCATAAAATATAATTGAAGGTCAACTTTTTTTCTTCTACTTTTAAAATTTGAATCCCTCTAACACTCTTCTGGTATTTTCTTAATTTCCTCAATTCAAATTACTCTGTCCTTTTCAGACACTGCCCTGACAGTTTTCAATACCCCTTCCCATTTCCAATTTACCCATTCTTCCCCCACCACTCATAATGATAAATCCCCAATCTAAATCGCTGTTGGGTTGGCCCCCCTTTCTTCCCAATTGGCCCCAATCCTTCCTCCCCTCCCACTCATTTTCCCCTATGGCAATTTTGAAATCACAATTGCCCATCCACATTTCGAATTGCCCCCTCTCCAATTTGGCCCCAATCCTTTCCCCCACTCATTTTCCCCACGGCATTTTCCAATTTACATTTGCTCCAAACCCTCTCCCAATTAATTTACCCCTTCTTTCCCACTATCCAACACTCCCCCATGACAATTTTCAAAACAAAGTTGCACTACCATCCTTTAACCGCAATCGACCATTTCATTCACCCATACATATTCTCTCATTAAACGACAATTTACCAGATGCAATTCTTTGTTTTTTCCAGTTACTTTTTTTTGAACCATCTACTTGATCCTTTTCAATATGTCTATTTTTTTGAATAAAAAACCTTTTTTTATATATTCTACGACTATGTCCTCTTTTTTTATAGGTTAGTTTTCACCTTTTTTGTTATTAATTTTTAAAAAAAATAATCCTTGCGTTTATGGCGTGTCTGTAGTATAGCGTGTCAAGGCAGCTTTAAAATTTTACTTATTATCGTTATTTTTATTGTCTATCTTTTTAGTAAATATTGTAAAACTAAACTAAAAATTATTCGCTTTGGCCAATTTAGTGGATAATGTACAAATATAGTCTTTAAAATTAATTCTTTTTTTGCTTTGTTGAGTTTTATGTCTTCATATCATATTTACTTTGAATATTTAATTGTAATAGTTGAAAATTAAGTCAATGATTAAATTTTTTAGCAATGTTTTAAATGTTTCAACTAACTATATTAAATTGTTATTATATTTTCTTTAGAAATTTAGTAAGAAGATTATTTTAGAGTAAAAATGTATTATGAATGCATGGCAACATTATGTAAACAGTATGTAACTGAACTTTCTACTACTTCTATCTCATAAAATGTAACTGAAGTTCAAATTTCAATCTTTTGCTTTTCGAATTGGAATTTTTCAAACACCCTTCCTGTACGGACTCTCCCAAGATTTTCAATTTACACTCAGTCCTCTTTGCACACTGTCCTCAATTTCAAATGCCCCCATTTCTAATTTACCCATTCTTCCCCGCATCCATAATGGCAATTTCCAAATCAACACGGTCGCCTTTGGGTTGGCCCCTCTTCAATTTCCTCACACCCTTTCCCCACCCATTTTCCACCCATCGCAATTCCCCACTCTCTCCCATTTCCAATTTACCCATTCTTTCCCACCCCACACCCATAATGGCAATTTTCAAATCAAAATTGCGCGGGCCCATTCCAAATCGGCCTCTCTTTCCAAATTGCCCATCTTTCCCATTAGCAGAAAAAATCACTAAAAAGTGTGTATTGTATACTGGTACTCATCATATTATGCAGAATCAAACCCAATGGAAACAACAAAATCTTCATTTTAGAGTATACCAATATGATTCAACATTGGGTCAATTGTAGAAACAATGGATTCAAACGACTTTCGGTCAACGATCTGTTTAGAATTTGAAAGTAATTTACAACTGTCAGGGAGAGAATGTGGGGATTTTCTCCCATTATGATTCTTGTCAAGCAAACTATCAACTAGATTGTCCTCTGTGTATTTAGATGAAAGAATACTAGTACTCGTTGGTACTTCGTCTGCCAAGTCTACTTGGGTAAATTCTTCCAATAAATCCATACAATCGTGAAGCAATCGTATTAAATAGACTATCGAGAATATATAAATACTATATGAACCAAAGTCTAGGGTATAACTACTCTTCTTATGGGACAGAGAGTTTTATAGTGCCACGATAAAGGATCTTGATGAGCTAAAAGACTCTCATAATAGACGGACAACCCAGTGTGGTCCAAACAACCCATTTCATTCTATTAGCACTGTCCAATCCAGTCCGTATTTAACTGGAGAATGAACAATGAAACTACTCCTATTTATATCACCTAGCTGGTATATATCTTTTTCTATGGTTATAACTTGCCTTTGACCCGCAAATCAACTATCTGTCTAAAGTGAATTCTTAAATCACCTTTTTGAATAGAATTGTCCACTACTATTCCTCAAATACTGGAATCAGTCAATTTTACTAATCCAAGTGCAATTATTTGTCAGTTGATAAATAAATATGCTAGTATAACACAAAGCAATCAATCAGTCAATCAATGAATCAACACAAGCCAAACTCAATTCTTCATCCATAAAGATAACAAAGAGTCTGCTGTGAAAGGTATCCTGTACTAGTAAAAGCGGTACCAGGTTATCAACTTGATTTTGTAATAACTTAATATAACAAAGATAAGAGACAACTTTTTTCACCAAAAAAAGTAAACGGACATAACCATTTGTCTCAGCATGACTTGAAATACTAACAATCAAAGGTTATGATCAAAGTACTTCTTCGTCAATCTTCTCAAGTTGTCAGGTGGATTCAAATCTTTCAAACATAAAACCGAATGTTTGCCTTCTTCTATTTAAAATAGGAATGATCTCTAAAAGTTGCCGAGCATACAGTTCCGTCCAATTCAGTTCAGTTCCCTCGTATGCATATGATTCTGCAGTTAACTACAGCAATTTGAAAGTCTCATTATCAAATCAATCTTTGATGGAACAGATTGAAGTCAAGTGAATTCTATCAAAACTATAAAAGTCATAGCCATAAAACTTGATAGTCTCAACGATACCAAGGCTTTTATGAAACTAAGTTACAGGAAGAGGTGTATGATAAACAGTGGAAAAAGTTTAAGGAAAATTTCGAATAGCATATAATAGGTACTCCTCAAATACAGTATT
>NW_005178149.1:0-3647 GCF_000341285.1 Galdieria sulphuraria
TGCACATTTGACGACAACAATAACAGCAACTCTTAGAAGCGATAGGACAACACTTCTCACTACACCATTGTTCTCGAAGAGTCGTGAACATAGTATTTCTTCTATAGTTCGTCATTTATTTAGAATTGTGAATGGTGTTTTACGACCACTCTCTTTCTGTATATTAAAAACTCAATACATTCCTCAATTGTGGAACGGATATATTTTTCTATCTAATCAACAAGACTAGAGACAATAGGGATACGAGCTAGTGTCCAGGAATCAGTTTGAATTCAACTGATTTCAAAAGATTAGGTTTCGGCTATGTTGAATCGAGTTTAAACTGAATTGAGTGGAAACAAGGAGTTTTACAAAATAGGCAATCAGCTATTAAGAAAGAGAATAAGCTGAGTGCTTTGCTTGATAGAATCAGAACAATGTCGTCGGATAAAGAGTTGTGTATTGTTTCTTTAAGCATCATTCATTCTCTTGTTCACTACGCCTTGTAGATAGAATCGAACGAGTCGGTCATAAATATAGTACTTTAGTATTTATCATATCATTTATGCCTAGTGATAAGGTCAATTTTAAGTTATCGAGAGAGGGACTTTAATGTATCTTGGCTACATTTCTGTTGAACTTGGTGTCGAATAGAATGACTTGACCTTGTTCATATGAATTCATATTCTTGTTATGAATACTGTATTTGAAGAGTACCGATCATATGCTATTCGAAATTTTCCTTAAACTTTTTCCACTGTTTATCATACACCTCATCCTGTAACTTAGTTTCATAAAAGCCTTGGTATCGTTGAGACTATCAAGTTTTATGGCTATGACTTGTATAGTTTCGATAGAATTCACTTGACTCCAATCTATTCCATCAAAGATTGATTTGATAGTGGGACATGCATAATGTCGCAGTTAAATACAGAATCATAGACATATGAGATAATTCAACTGAATTGGAAGGAACTGTATGCTTGGCAGCTTTAGAGATCATTCCTATTTTAAATAGAAGAACGCAAACATTGCAAACATTCGGTTTTATGTTGTTTCAAAGATTCGAATCCACATGACAACTTGAGAAGATTGACGAAGAAGTACTTTGATCATAACCTTAGATCAGTAGTACTTCAAGTCATGCTGAGACATATGGTTATGTCCGTTTACTTTCTTTGGTGAAAAAAAGTTGTCTCTTATCTTTGTTATATTAAGCTATTACAAAATCAAGTTGATAACCTGGTACCGCTTTTACTAGTACAGGATGCCTTTCACAGCAGACTCTTTGTTATCTTTATGGATGAAGAATTGAGTTTGGTTTGTGTTGATTCATTGATTGAATGATTGATTGTTTTGTGTCATACTAGCTTATTTATTCATCAAGTGACAAATAATTGCACTTGGGCTTGTGAAATTGACTGATTCCAGTATTTGAGGAATAGTAGTTGGTCAATTCTATTCAAAAAGGTGATCTAAGAATTCACTTTAGACAGATTGTTGATTTGCGAGTCAAAGGCAAGTTATAACCATAGAAAAAGATTTATACCAGCTAGGTGATATAAATAGGAGTAGTTTCATTGTTCATTCTCCAGTTAAATACGGACTGGATTGGACAGTGCTAATAGAATGAAATGGGTTGTTTGGACCACACTGGGTTGTCCGTCTATTATGAGAGTCTTTTAGCTCATCAAGATCCTTTATCGTGGCACTATAAAACTCTCTGTCCCATAAGAAGAGTAGTTATACCCTAGACTTTGGTTCATATAGTATTTATATATTCTCGATAGTCTATTTAATACCGATTGCTTCACGATTGTATGGATTTATTGGAAGAATTTACCCAAGTAGACTTGGCAGACGAAGTACCAACGAGTACTAGTATTCTTTCATCTAAATACACAGAGGACAATCTAGTTGATAGTTTGCTTGACAAGAATCATAACGAGAGAAAATCCCCACATTCTTTCCCTGATAGTTGTAAATTACTTTCAATATTACCTAGGTCGATCGAAACTCGTTTGAATCCATTGTTTCCAGAATTGACCCAACATTGAATCATATTGGTATACTGTAAAATGAAGATTTCGTCGTTTCCGTTGGGTCTCATTCTGCATAATATATTGAGCACCAATATACACACTTTTTACTGATTTTTCTGCTAATGGGAAACGTGGGCAATTTGGAAAGAGTGGCCGATTGTAAATAGGCCCGCGCAATTTTGATTTGAAAATTGCCAATATGGGTGTGGTGGGAAAGAATGGGTAAATTGGAAATGGGAGAGAGTGGGGAAATTGCGGTGGGGGAAAATGGGTGGGGAAAGGGTCCAATTGGGGCCAACCCCAAGGTGATCGTGATTTGAAATTGCCATTATGGGTGGGGGGAAGAATGGGTAAATTGGAAAAGGGGCATTTGAAATTGAGGACAGTGTGTGTAAAAATCAGTAAAGCCATTTGAAACAGTAAAAGATCATTCCAAGAAAGTTAACTTTGATTTCCACAGTGATAACGAAACATTAAGAGCCAATGCTGCAAAGACACATTCTATGCAAAAGAAGAGAAGAATGACAAAAAATGGTTATTTTTTTTCCTTTTTTTTCAAAAATACTTGTTTTGAATCACCACAACAAAAAAATACGTTTCAATTCAGCAAAAAAAACAGTCTGTAACATGTTTAGGTTCCACCTCAATATTGTTTGAAATGACTCTTTAAAAATGGACAAGTACCCTTGAGAGTAACTAGTTTGGAAAAACACAAGTGATTGAGTTGAGTAGCCAGTTGAATGATATCATCGTTTGGTTTACCGAGACATTGAACAAAGCTACAAGTAGTAAAAGTCAAAGAAAAGTTGTCCTTTTCGAAGATCAAGTCTTTACGAAACCTTGAGACAAAGACACCCAAGAAACAAAAGAAAAGAGCCCTTGAAAACTTTTTGTTTACCTGTTGAAGCATAACCATACTTGAAGGATTGAAGTACAGTTTTATCCATAGCCAAGAACTGTGTTCTAGTCGTCAACGACAAGGGCTTGTTAATGTCTGTACGAAAAAGTGCAGCAACTACAGCCTTGGAGATAGGTTTGGTTTTACTAGATTGTCTTAAGGTGATACTTATAAAAGTATGTTTCACTCTCCAAACACTGCCCCTACATCGGGACAATATTCCCCTACTATTCCCTCAAATTATCCAAACAATAAGCGTATTGTACCCCTACATTTATGAGACTTTTAACAAGTCTCCACGAAATCACCTTTACATATTCCTAAACAACTTGATATCTCCTTTTACAAACTCAAATATCAATTCATGATGATGGTTGACCATTCTCAAGTACCAGATCCAAGAAATCACTTGCAACGAAAAAAGTGAATTCGCCTTATGAAGCATCCTCTTCTTTGCAACTATGTCATGAAAAATACTTTACGATCAAATACAATAGAAGCTTCAATAACGTCTTTAAAAACCAACTCTCTGCAAATTTGTCAATCTTTGTTGGCTGCCTTTTTGGATAAGACAACAAGACTTGGCATTGGTTTCTCATTAGATTGCTATTACTGTAGAACTCCCTGCCTTGTTGATTCTTACCCATCACCAAGTTGGAAGACAGTCTTTTCCCATGTTTACCCAAAACCTTGATGACATTGCTTGCCCATTCTCTCCTATAGTTTGA
>NW_005178148.1:0-3643 GCF_000341285.1 Galdieria sulphuraria
CATTACAAAAATGACAGGAATGTTCCGGGTGGTTGTTGTTCAATCAGAGAGCAAAATAGCAGAACAGACAGTTTAAGTCTGATCTAGTGACGCATTTGCAAACTAACGTGAGTTATAGAAAAGAGTAAAAGGCAACTGATAGAGACAAACATGAACCGTTGTATACTGAGGAGTTTTCAGTGTAGAAGTTTTTTTACAATACTAAGATGCCACTAAAGCTGTTTAGACTGAAAAAGCACATGAAAGATTTATCAAAATTGACACTGGGGTTGAGGCCCATTTAGTAAGCTTTTTTTGAAATGTCACAAAGTGACCTTATACTGAATATTCGTTTAATTAAAAGTTTCGAATATCGCAATATAAAGTATTTGGTACTGAAAAATGTTGCCCCGTCAACAACTGGTAGAGAACTGAAGGAACTCATCGATAGTAGTAAGTCGAATGACAGTTTCCAACTTTTGTAGCAAAAACTTGACAGAAATCAGGTCATCGCAGAATCTTACAACCTTTGTAAATTGTCCCTTCGACACTGTCAAAATATATACCTTATCTGATCAGTCTTTTAAGGACCATTCTTTGGTTATCAACTTTGACCAAGAAGGCTGGATTATCGGAGATGGTGAAACTTTACAGTCAAAGGGAATTTCCAGTGGAGCTGAAGTATCGTATTTTAATATGGAACAGTACCGGCGTTTTAAAGAGAACCCCATATTGAAATGGTGATCTTGTGTTAGAAGGAGATTCGTTGTTAGTTTTCTTGAAGACTTTAAGTCTTTGTTGGAACTCGTTTTCATCGGAATGAACCAAACATGACTATGCTGTTTCTTGCGTTGAAAAGGAACTTTGTGGTAACTCAAGTTTTCAAATAGTAAGTTTCTTAGTGTAAACCTCTCTGATGAAAGCAAATATGCTGCCCAATGCTTTTCCAATTCTTAAGCTATGCTAGTTTTAAACTAATTATAAGCAAAGACGTGCGGAAAATTCGTAGTTTCGGGCAGTTGGCCTTTCTCTCAATATCGGTTCTTTCAACGTTGTGGAAGGAAAGAGCTATCTTGATCTAACTAGCTATGGCAAAGATTGCTGAAAACTAAGAAAGCAAAAAATTTGTGACTCATCTTTTCGTTCACATAGGAAGTCTTTCACTTTGTTTCAAGATAATTTTATTTTGTTTGGTTCCTTACAAGTGACAAACTCAATTCATCCAATTCGTTATTTAGCACAAAGATTTTGGCGCGTTCTAACCCCGCCAATGACAAATTCTCAAAAGCTACTTCAACAGGCTGCCTTTGTTCAAAGAAATTCTAAGCAGTTTTTGAAGTATTTTTGTGCCTTCCTTGTTTATATATTCTTCTCAGAGATATTTCTGGTAAACTATGGCTTCGTTGATGTTTGCCACGAATTAGCAGTGTCGCATCAGAGCCTTGTTGCCGAGTTGAACAGAATTCAGAAACAAGTGGAGTCAGGTTACAAGGAAAGGGCGTTAGGTATTTTCGATTTCAAACTGGAGAAGCAAAATTCAAAGCTTTTTTTGTTATCTTCGAAGTTTCGTCAAACTGAGTTGGCATATAGTGGTTTATGTGAGTCAAAGGCTAGCCAACAGTTTGAAAAAATCAAGTTTCCTTTTTTGAAAATTTTTCATTTTTCTCAGTATTCCACAGTTGCCACAGACAGTGCTTTGTTGTATATCTTTTCTATCATAGGAACAAAGAATCGAGTTGCTGTTGAACTTGAAGGAGGACATTTTCAATCCGCCTATCACGCATCGGCACATTTTCTTCTTTATCCTTTGTGGAGCCAAATTGTTGTTATTTACAGCTCATTCTCGGGTTATACAGAAGGAGCGAAATTCTATCAGACCCTAGAACAGACTTACAAACGAGAGAAGAAACATGACTTGCATCAGCAGTATCCCACTGTCACACTCATATACAAACATCTTGACATTGAAAATGTTGAGCAAGCTCTTTCTAATGCTCGTGTTATTGGAGAAATTGACGTACTTTTCATATTTTTAGATGGAATGGATTTTTGGATTTGGACAAGGCAAGTATCTTTGTTCTCTAGTGTTGTTCATTTTGTTTATTTTCATTAGAATCTCTACGGTCAAACCCAGGGTTCTCGTGGTGACCTACCAGGAATACTTTGGACCCGATATTGTAGCTGTTAGAAGCTACCAACCGAATGATGAACAGGATGGTAGTCGCTTTTACCATTGCGGAAAGAAGGAACAAGGTCGTAACAACTTGTTTACTGGTGCTAGTCTCGCAGCCGTTATTCGAGCATCAAGAAAGAAAGGTTATCGCTTAGTTGGATGCTTACAGAAGGATCCAATAGCACTGTTTATCCGAAATGGTGAAGGAGAACGATTTCTTCCAGAAGCAACAGCTGATAGCTGCTTCAGAGATAAGTTACAAGACAATGTCTGGCTAAGAGATCAGCAAATACTTTGGGAAGAATCCCATAGTTACTCATGGGTCTATGATGTTTGACTCTGTAAGATTTCCACACGCCACAAGTGTCCAATTCATCTCGAAGTTTTACTTGCAAGAAATGAAGAAAGTCTATTTAGTGGCCATTTCTATATTCTGTCACATGCTTTGGATGGCAAAGACCAGTTGAGTTAACAGCAGGGATGGACTCTTTGACCGCTTGTCGTTATTCAAAGAGCTTTCCAATAGAAACGAGTTGGGTTTGCATGATACAATGACTTTGGCTCTTGACATATTGTTGAACGAGAAGCAATTCGCTATATTAACTTGAATATCGAGAATATTTTTATGTAGAACAAAAAATTTACTATCGTGTATATCCATTGTTTACGTGGGAATGGTCACCTAACTCATTCGAATATTTCAGGATACACAACATCTTTGTTTCCAATTTTTTCCAGGTTCTACTGACTTCTCTCCTGTATTGCTTTCTACCTTGGCTCTTTGACTTTCTTTCGTTTTAACTTGCAAAGTTTCTTCTTTTTTCCGATCAGACTTCGAACTCTTCATATTTTCAGACTCGTGTCCGTTCTCATCGACAATGGACGTCTCTGAATTTGCTGGAACTCGAACATTTTCATAACTTTCGACGTTTATGTCTTTCTCGGAATCGGTTATCTTGTCTTGAGTACCAATCTGTTCACTTTTGAGTAGCTCGACAAGTTGAACATTGTTCAAAGAGTTCACGCTGCTAAGCTTGGTATCATAATCTTCACTTTCTCTCCACTCTCCGTCAACAATAAACTTGAATTCTACTTCACCTGGGGGTACTTCCAACGTGACTTCAAAAGAACCGTCGTTTTTCTTTCGCAATGCCACGGGAGTCCAATTGTTGAACGTTCCAGCAACATAAACATTGTCTCCTCCTTTTTTCCACTGGAGCTGCAAGGGAACAACTATAACTTTGAGAGAAATGTTACGAAAGTAATCACGTTCACTTACGAGTCTTGCTCATAGCTTCGATCTTACGTGGGCAATCTTACAATTTCAACGATCGCTGAGCCATTTTTTCATTGGATCTCTTCGAATCAATCGTTCCTTCGTCCAATTGGAAAACGTTGTCTAACTTCCATAAATGAAATAAGTTTTATTAGATTTTCACCATGTCATTATACATGTACATAAAGGAACAATTTCAAATTCATAAACCATTA
>NW_005178147.1:0-3632 GCF_000341285.1 Galdieria sulphuraria
ACCCTAAATAACCCTAATAAACCCTAATAAACCCTAATAAACCTAATAAACCCTAAATAAACCCTAATAAACCCTAATAAACCCTAATAAACCCTAATAAACCCTAAATAAACCCTAAATAAACCCTAATAAACCCTAAATAAACCCTAATAAACCCTAAATAAACCCTAATAAACCCTAAATAAACCCTAAATAAACCCTAAATAAACCCTAAAAAAACCCAAATAAACCCTAAATAAAACCCTAAATAAACCCTAAATAAACCCTAAATAAACCCTAATAAAACCCAAATAAACCCTAAATAAACCCTAAATAAACCCTAAATAAACCCTAAATAAACCCTAAATAAACCCTAAAAAACCCTAAATAAACCCTAAATAAACCCTAAATAAACCCATAAAAAACACTAAATAAACCCTAATAAACCCTAAATAAACCCTAAATAAACCCTAAATAAACCCTAAAAAAAACCCTAATAAAACCTAATAAAACCTTAATAAAACTTAATAAAACCTAATAAAACTTAATAAAACATAATAAACCCAAAATAAAAAAAATAAACTTCGTGACATTACAAAATAACTCTACTTTGGAAGAAATAAAGTTACTGCAAGTTTTGGATTTCTCGATTTACTTCTATATGTTTTACATTTAAACTGTGTCCTACTTAATTTTTGTGGACAACTTTAATGCCTTAAATGCAGCTTCTTTTTTGTGTAGTATTTAAAATTCTGTCTTATCAATTGCATAGATTGGTATCCACTTTGCAATTTACTGATTTTTTAAAATTGAATTTTCAGATTACTGTATGACTCTAATTTTTTTTGTTTATGTTGCGATTATTTTAGTTAATTATTTTTGCATCTGTGGTTTCCATTTTTAGTAACTATTTTGAAAATGCTGATTATCTTTTCTTGTCCATTAAGTTGCTACTTTATTATTTATTTTTGCATTATTTTTTTTGCTTCATTGAATTTATTGTGTCTAAAAAGAATTTACTTTGAACCATTGACATTTCAGCGTTGAAAATCAAGGCGGTAATAAATTTTTTTATTTACATTTTTAATGTGTTAATTAACTATAATATTGTGTTAGCACAGTTTTATCAAGTTGAAAAAAAAATTATTTTTGACTGAGGTTGTAGTATGAAAACATAGAAATATTATGTGAACAGTTCGTCATCAAGTTTACTACTACCTCCATCTCATAAAATATAATTGAAGTTCAACTTTTGATCTTCTACTTTTAAAATTTGAATTTCTCACAAACACCCTTATCGTATTTTCCCAAATACCTCAATTCAAACCACCCTGTCCTTTTCAGACACTGACACTGCCCTAACAGTTTTCAATACCCCTTCCCATTTCCAATTTACCAAACCTTCACCCACCAACAATAATGGCAATTTCAAAATCACAATCTGCCTCTCGGTTGGCCCCCTTTCTTCCCAATTGCAATTGGCCCCAATCTTTCCTCCCACTCATTTTCCCCATGGCAATTTCAAAATCACAATTGCCTATCCACATTTCGAATTGACCCATTTCCAATTTGGCCCCAATCCTTCCTCCCCTCCCACTCATTTTACCCCATGGCATTTTTCAAATCACAATTGCCCATCCACATTTCGAGTTGCCCCATTTCCAATTTGGCCCCAATTTCTTCCCCTCACTCATTTTCCCCCATGCACATTTTCCAATTCACAATTGACCCCCATCCCTCTTCCACTTTCAATTGGCCCCTTTTTTCCCCATTCCCTCCAAGACAATTTTCAAACCAAAGTTGCACTATCATCCTTTACCCGCAATCGACCATTGCGTTCCCCCATAAAACTTAATAAAACCCAATATAACTTAATAAAACTTAATAAACATAACAAAAGAAAATTGAACTTCGTGACATTACACAATTACTCTACTTTTAAAAAAATAAAGTTATTGCAATTTTTGGTTTTCTCGGTTCATTTCTATTATTTTCATTTCTAAACTGTATCCTACTTAATTTTTTTTCGACATCTTTAATCCCTTAAATGCAACTTCTTTTTGTGTATCATCCAAAATTGTGTCTTATCGATCACATAGATTGGTATCTATTTTGCAATTTACTGCAGGTTAAAAATTAAATTTTCCGGTAATTGTATGATTCTAATCTTTTTTGTTTATGTTGCGATTAATTCTAGTTAATTATTTTTGCATCTGTGGTTTCTATTCTTAGTAACTATGTTGAAACAAAAAAATATCTTCTATTGTCCATTAAGTAGCTACTTTATTATTTATTTTATTATTAATAAATTTTTTTTACTTTATTCAATTTATTGTGTCGAAATAGAATTTACTTTGAAACATTGACATATAAGCGTTGAAAATCAAGGCGGTAATAAATTTTTTAATTTTTCAATGTTTTAATTAACTATAGTATTTTGTTAGCATAGTTTTATTAAATTTAAAAAAGATTATTTTTGACTGAGGTTCTACTATGAAAATATAGAAATATTGCGTGAACACTATGTCGTCAATCTTACTACTACCTCCATCTCATAAAATATAATTGAAGGTCAACTTTTTATCTTCTACTTTTAAAATTTGAATCCCTCTAACACTCTTCTGGTATTTTCTTAATTTCCTCAATTCAAATTACTCTGTCCTTTTCATACACTGTAATTACAGTTTTCAATACCCCTTCCCATTTCCAATTTACCCATTCTTCCTCCACCACTCATAATGATAAATCCCCAATCTAAATCGCTGTTGGGTTGGCCCCCCTTTCTTCCCAATTGGCCCCAATCCTTCCTCCCCTCCCACTCATTTTCCCCTATGGCAATTTTGAAATCACAATTGCCCATCCACATTTCGAATTGCCCCCTCTCCAATTTGGCCCCAATCCTTTCCCCCACTCATTTTCCCCACGGCATTTTCCAATTTACATTTGCTCCAAACCCTCTCCCAATTAATTTACCCCTTCTTTCCTACATCAACACTTCCCCAAGACAATTTTTAAACCAAAGTTGCCCTATCATTTTTTACCTGCAATTGACCATTTCATTCCCCCATACATATTCTCTCATCAAATGACAATTTACTAGATGCAATTCTTTGTTTTTTCCAGTTACTTTTTTTTTGAACCTTCTACTTGATCCTTTTCAATATGTCTATTTCTTTGAATAAAAAACTTTTCTTTCTATACATACTACGACTATGTCCTCTTTTTTTATAGGTTAGCTGTCACTTTTGATGTTATTAATTTTTTAAAAAAATAATCCTTGCGTTTATGGCGTGTCTGTAGTATAGCATGTCAAGGTTGCTATCAAATTTTGCTGATCGTTTTTTTTGTTGTGTATATTTTTAGTAAATATTGTCAAACTAAACTAAAAATTATTTATTTTTGTCAATAAAATGGATACTGTATAAATATACTCTCATTAAAATTAATTCTTTTTTGCTTTGTTGAGTTTTTTGTGATTATATAATATTTACTTTGAACATTTCATTGTAACAGTTAAAAATTAAGTCAATGATTTAATTTTTTAACAATGTTTTCAATGTTTCAATTAACTACATTAAATTGTTATTATATTTTCTTTAAAAACTTAATAAGAAGATTATTTTAGAGTGAAAGTGCATTATGAAAGCATGGAA
>NW_005178146.1:0-3616 GCF_000341285.1 Galdieria sulphuraria
CATGCGATAAACTATGCCATTCATAGACTACGGAATCATTTGATATAGAAGAAGATTCAACTAGATTATAGACGATTGGTCACAAAGGAGTTGCAAAATGAAGCAAAGTAACCTTGCTGATACAAGCTATTGAATCTCTTTTTTCATGTTTATATGCTATGTAGTACCAGATGAAGAAAATGATTCCTTTCATTTCAACCTTTATACAACTCGTTAAACAAAAAATACACCAATTTGCTTTGGAAGAAAATGGATGATGAAAGATATAAAGTGAAAAAAGAAAGAAATGGCTTTCTAGCTTAATAGACTACAGAGATAGTATTATGAGCCAAAAGTCTTGACTTTGATTCTCATTAGAAACATCAACGATATTCTGGTCGTCATTAGTAGAAAAAATATTCCCTACTATTACCTCATACTGGTAACAGTAGAACGTTTATAGTGCTTTGTTTTGTTTACCCATTCTACTGATATGCATGACCTGTATTTGAACACCATAAAGTAAGAAATAGGCTGTTGAAACAAAATGGTTAGTGTAAGTTTATTTCATGACATCCCTATAATTTTACAAATTGCCCAATGCTTCAAAGACCTGAATACTTTAGGCAATCTTTGTCTTTTTCACACTCTCCTTATTCTTCTTCTTGCTATTCTTTTTTTTTATCAAAAATGAATATCATACAATTCTCACTGATAGAAGACAGTCAAATTTCTTTTCAAAAGTTACATTGTAGAATAAAGCAAGAAATATACAATTTTACTTGCAGAATCATTATTTGCATTTCTGTAAATATTTAGGGTTTATATAGTTGTAACTTTCTTTACTAGTTTGGAAAGTGTAGACAGCAACATATAGGACGAACAATATTAAGCTTATGATTCAACTCGATCTTGATACTAGTATTCCATGAAGAAGGATATCACTCCTTTTCATACTCGACGAATGGTTTCGAATTCGACCTAATCAATCAATCTTTGTCGATCAACAGCTTGACCGCAAAGAAGTTGCTTGTATTTATTTCCATTGCAAAAATCATTGAGGTCTTGGTACAAACTGGCAGAAATGATTATAAAAGCAGAATTTACTATCTGATTTGCACATTTGAAGACAACAATAACAGCAACTCTTACAAGAGATAGGACAACACTTCTCACTACAGCATTGTTCTTGAAGAGTCATAAACATAGTATTTTATTCATAGTTCGTCCTTTATTTAGAATTATGGTTGGTGTTTTACGACCACTCTCTTTCTGTATTTTAAAAACTCAATATGTCCGTCAATTGTGGAACTGATATATTTTTCCATCTAATCAACAAGACCAGAGACAATAGGGATATGAGCTAGTGTCCAGGAATCAATTTGAATTCAACTGACTTTAAGATCATAGTTTCGGCTATGTTGAACCGAGTTTAAACTGTATTGAGTGGAGAAATAAGCGACTGTGCAAAGCAGGGCAATCAACTATGAAACTAGTGAATAGACCAAGTCCTTTGCTTGATAGAATCAGATCGAAGTTGTTGATAAAGAATAGTCAATTGTTTCTTAAGCGTCTTTCATTCTATTGTTCACGGAGCCTTACCCAAAGAATTGCACGAGTTGGTCATAAATAGAACACCTTTGGTTTTTGTCATATCCTTTATGCCTAGTGACAAGGTCAATTTTAAGTTGTAGAGAGAGGGACTTTAATGTACCTTGGCTACTTTTCTATTGAACTTGGTGTCAAATAGAATGACTTGACCTTGTTCATATGAATTCATATTCTGGTTTTGAATACTATATTTGAAGAGTACCTATTATATGCTATTCGAAATTTTCCTTAACTTTTTTTTTCACTGTTTATCATACAGATTATCATACAACTCAGTTTCATAAAAGCCTTGGTATCGGCGAAACTATCAAGTTTTATGGCTATGACTTTTATAGTTTTGATAGAACCCAGTTGTCACCAATCTGTTCCATCAAAGATTGATTTCATAGTGAGACATGCATAATGTCGCGGTTAACTACAGAACCATATACATATGAGGCAATTCAGCTCAATTGAAAGGAACTGTATGCTTGACAACTTTAGAGATCATTCCTATTTTAAATAGAAGAACGCAAACATTGCAAACATTCGGTTTTATGTTGTTTAAAAGATTTGAATCCACCTGACAACTTGAGATGATTGACGAAGAAGTACTTTGATCCTAACCTTTGATTGTTAGTACTTCAAGTCATGCTGAGATACATGGTTATGTCCGTTTATTTTTTTTGGTGAAAAAAGTTGTCTCTTATCTTTGTTATATTAAGCTATTACAAATTCAAGTTGATCACCTGGTACAGCTTTTACTAGGTCATGTTGCCTTTCACAACAGACTCTTTGTTATCTCTATGGATGAAGAATTGAGTTTGACTTGTGTTGATTCATTGAATGAATGATTGATTGCTTTGTGTCATACTAGCATATTTACTTATCAATTGACAAATAATCGCACTTGAATTTGTAAAATTGACTGATTCCAGTATTTGAGGAATAGTAGCAGGACAACTCTATTCAAAAGGGTGATTTAAGAATTCACTTTAGACAGATTGTTGATCCGCGAGTCAAAGACAAGTTGTAACCATTGTAAAAGATTTATACAAGGTACGTGATATAGATAGGAGGTAGTTTCATTTTGCATTCTCAAGATGAATATTTATTGGATAGTGCTACTAGAATGAAATGGGTTGTTTGAACCACACTGGGTTGTCCGTCTATTATGAGTCCTGTAGCTCATCAAGATCTTTTATCGTGACACTATAAAACTCTCTGTCCAATAAAAAGAGTCGTTATACCCTAGACTTTGGTTCATATAGTATTTATATATCCTCGATAGTCTATTTAATACCGATTGCTTCACGATTGTATGGATTTATTGGAAGAACTTACCCAAGTAGACTTGGCGGACGAAATACCAACGAGTACTAGTATTCTTTCATCTAAATACACAGAGGACAATCTAGTTGATAGTTTGCTTGACAAGAATCATAATGGAAGAAAATCCCCACATTCTTTCCTGGTAGTTGTAAATTACTTCCAAATTCTAAACAGATCGTTGACCTTAACTCGTTTGAATCCATTGTTTCTACAGTTGACCTAATGTTGAATCATATTGTTATACTGTAAAAAGAAGATTTCGATGTTTCCATTGGGTCTGATTCTGCATAATATGTTGAGCACCAATATACACACTTTTTACTGATTTTTTCTGCTAATGGGAAAGGTGGGCAATTTGAAAAGAGTGGCCGATTGGGAATGGGCCCGCGCAATTTTGATTTGAAAATTGGCATTATGGGCGTGGGGTGGGAAAGAATGGGTAAATTGGAGATGGGAGAGAGTGGGGAAATTGCGATGGGGGAAAATGGGTGGGGAAAGGGGCCAATTTGGGCCAACCACAAAGGTGATCGTGATTTGAAATTGCCATTTTGGGTGGGGGGAAGAATGGGCCAATTGGAAATGGGAAAGAGTGGGGAAATTGCGATGGGGGAAAATGGGTGGGGAAAGGGGGTGAGGAAATTGGAGAAGAGGGGCCAACCCAAAGGCGATTGTGTTGATTTGGAAATTGCCATTATGGATGCGGGGAAGAATGGGT
>NW_005178145.1:0-3609 GCF_000341285.1 Galdieria sulphuraria
TAAGACTTCAATAGAAACTGTCACTCGAGAATCCTTCCACTGATCATCCGAATTTTATTATAGTCTCTCATTCAGTCTGTATGCGCTCTTAACATTATGTGAATCCATCACTGATAGTGGAAGGTTTCTCAACGATTGTCAGTACAATACAGAGACTGAAAATCTTTTTAGAAAAGCTTTTTATCTTTTTTTTAATATTCCAAGTTTATATAAATGTCTCTCAACTTTATATCGGATACGAGTCTTTAGGACATTGTGCGACATACATTAGATGTATAGAAGCTACTGCTACACTTCTATTTACAATGTTTTGTCAAAAGGTCTTTTAAGGATTACACACCCTTCAAGATACAACGTGTCCTCTATCCATTATGAGTCTCGCAAGATCCAAAGGAGGAGCCATTTTAGTGCCATGGCGTGTCCCATCTTTTGATTTGCGAGATTGACTCTTCATGGCTGACGCTTTTGTCAAGCACAAAATACACAATAATATGTCTATAGAGTGTGATGACAACGAAATGAATAAGGAAAAGGAGTTAGGGTTGTATAATTTGGATAATAGTCATACTTGGCTCAATATGAATGCTCCTGTGAGTCATGGAAATATGTCAAACTTCCCTCCAGGTAAAGACATTCCAGTATATTCTACTAGAGCTTAAAGGATATCTATTAGCTATGAGACAAATAAGAAATATCGCAGGGAAGCCAGCAATATTGGCTCTTTCCGCATTTTCATGTGGAGCTTGCTTTCTTGGAGTAGTCAATGTTGGTTTGATATCTGCTGATTTGCTTCCAACTGTAGCTCCACCAGCTTTCTTTTATAGCGGCTTTTGTATGATTATGGCAGGTGCATTGGCTTTTCTCAACAATGATAATTTTACTGGAGTGACATCTTCCTCATATGGTGCCTTTTATTTGTCATTTGGTGCCTATATGGTATTCAACTTTGAAAAATTCTTTGGAGCAGTACTGACTAGTGCTGAGTTACAACAAGGCATCGGTATCATGTTGTTCGGATTCATTATATTCAACACGTATTGTTATATTGCTTCCTTCATGTTGACTTTAGGACTCATGTTGCAATTCCTTTTCATCGAAATCTCACTAATTCTATCTATGGCAAGTATGTATGGTAAAATATCTCCCGTTCCAGGTGGTGTCTTTAGTATACTTTTGGCTGCAACGGGTTGGTACAATGCAGCTACCATACTGTTCGAAGACATGTTTGGAAGACATGTTCTATTCAACCCTCTTATGATTGAAGTCTTTGCATGGATCAGAAGAAGAAGGTAAACGAGTTGACCAGCTGGTTTTAGTTGGTGGATATTATGTTTTTCGGATGGATATGAATTCTGATAGATTATAATAAATGTTTTTCTATTTTGTTGTTTTGTTAAAAGCTGTCATGGATTGGGTTCATTTCATTCCTATGAATGGGATCACTTGTTGGAAGCTTTCACCTGACAAAGATATTCCTTGTCAGAATCTAACATACACTTATTTTGGATGATTCTATAACCTTGTCCCATTATTTGTATTGGAATGGGATTGTGAAAAATAGAGATGATACAGAATTTGTCACTGACTGCAGACCAAATAGAGATCTTGTACTTCCGCGGTATGTATAAAAGCCTCTCAGTTGTTTTTTCTCTCTCTCAAAAAGTCTTAAGAAGTCGCAAACTCTGACGAAATTTTGGATTGCATTCGCCAACGGAACTTTCCAGCAGCAGTTCTCGACGGCAATACGGTATGTTGGGATACGTAACGTATCTTGAGTGTCTAAATGCTGTCAAGTTCTTGAATATTTTTCAGTTTTTGGTTGCAGCACAAATAGCCACGCTTAATGGTAGGAATTCTCGCAAGGGTACCTCGCTGCTCTGAAGATGTTTTATAGCATTTCGTGGAAAATTAGTGACTCTTGACGTATTTTCAGAGATAGTCTTTTGCCTTTCAGCAGGAAAGAACGTCCGAGAAGCATTTTCAACGTTTGGCTTTCAGAGCTCTTCAAAGAGTGCTGTCGTTGTTTTGGTGAACCCTGATCCGAACACAAAGGAGTTTATTCTGAAAAAGTTTGTTTGTGCAGAAGTGAGCTCCCAAAGAAAGAATTCGATTCTTTAATTACGTCTTTGTTCCTAGGTTTTAGAAACCAACGAAGATATGGCAAAGTATTGTAACGAACAACATTTAATGCAGCTATATCAAGTAGGAATGACTAATGAAATTATTCGCTCCTGATAACATGTTCTGGTGTTTAGATAGAACTGCAAGAACTTAATGAAAGCACGCTGCTGGACGCAATCATTACAAGAATTGCAGCAAGGGTTGCTTTATAAGATATTAAATTTTCAACCGATAAATTATCGTTACTCTGAACAATCCTTAGATTGCGTGAATAATTGCCAGTCTGCTGCTGAAATTTCGTTTTATCTGTTAGAATAATATAATCTTAATAACATCTAGAATATAGCTTTATTAAAAAATTCTTTAAAAATTTAAATAAATTTTCCTTTCGAGTAGACATAGCTATTGCTTTCAATAATGACAAAAATATTTTATGTTTCGGTTTTTTTAAATTTTGATATTAAAATTTTAAAGTATTTTCAATTAAAAACATTTGCGATTGTTTCTTTGTCATGTTTCCGATAATAAATTATCATTGTTTTTTGGGAATTTCTTGAATGATTTTAGTGCTGTGAATTTATTTTGGAGACAACGCAAAAATTTTTAAAAAACATTCTTGACAAAGCATCACAAAAAAACATAGATATGACATTCATTGTTTTTATATATCTTTGTTCCTGTTTATCGGTATTCTTTTTGAAACAACTTCTGCAGCTAATCTACCCGACTTGACTGCACCTTCCATGCTGTCTATATAATCCTGCGAAGTGTAACTTCCAGCTAAAAATAATCTAGAAATTGGAGTCTCTTGTTTCGGCCTCCAAACATCGCAATTAGGTGCTTCCTTGTATAAGGAATGTCCTAGCTTGACTACTGAAGACCAAACACATTTTAAGTTTCTAACTAGAAGGGAACAAATCCATGACCTGTTTCTTGACTGTATCTACAATATACTCATTGTTGCAGCGCATATATTTATCGCCGGGTGTGATAACCAATTGTAACAATGATCCTTCTCCTGGTTTGTAATACGTTTCTGGCGAGGTTAGAGCAAGATCTGCAAAGCAAGAAAAATCAGCATCTGCAGAATACAACAGATTATCGATTCCTCTAAAAGCTACTTTGTTACGATCCAATTCGGTAACCCATCCATCGAATCGAAGTTGAACTGTAATGACTGGAACCGTTTCTAAACGAAAGATCCCGTCCAATTCAGGAAACTTTCTCAATTCTTGAGGCAACAATCTTTGAATTCCCCTAACATCACAAGCTACTACCACTCCATCTGCATGAATGATCTTTCCAGGGGCATTTCCTCTTGCTTCCTCTGCAATTTCCATTCCAATCACTTGCAACTTGTCTTGTACAGTCTGATAGATTAGACGTCTCACTTTTTTTCTCAAGAAAATTTCTGCATTTCTTTGTTGCAAATAAGCAGCCATGGGATGTGTCTATCATGTATATTATTCAGTCCTCCATCGTTATCTC
>NW_005178144.1:0-3607 GCF_000341285.1 Galdieria sulphuraria
TTTTTTCTATGGTTACCTTTATAGCATTGTTTTTTCAAACATTCGAGACTGATGGAGTTAAAACTATGATCTATTTTAAAATTCATTTTGTCGAAAGATTGATGACCGCACTATTTTTCATTTTGCTGGTCTCCTGTACAGTGTTAGAAAAGGAAAGGGAAAAATTGCTGCGATGCTTGATGCATGAAAGTGCATCTGTTTCAATTTGAAAAAGACACTCCATCCAAAAAATAGAAACTCGAAAGATGTGACAGAAGCAGGATATTCTTAGCAATGGATAAGAATTGCCTTAACTTCAATTATATAGTGTGTTCCTTGAAGTATTGGGATCTCAACATTTTTAACTCTGATTTTTGAAGCCTAATACGCATATCTCAATAAATTCGACATTTTTTCTACGAAACAACTGTTCCTCATCACATTCTGAAAGAATCAATAGCTCGAAGTATCTTGGAACCTGCACGTTTTGTCTTTGTCCAACTAATGGCAGACAGTTGCAAAATGCATATCACAAATTCTAAGCTTATGGAGATAAGCATTGGCGCATGATGGCCTAGCATGATCGGACAACATGCTCAGAAAAAAGCAATAAAATTAGTTGGCTCGTTCTTCGATATCTTCCAAGCTGAGTAAAATTATTGTAGGACTTTCAACTTGAGTGAAATATTGAAAAGACGAGATGCATGTGAAGAATGAACAATATATAGTTTATAAAAAAATGTTTTAAATATACTTTAAGCTTCACACGTTTAACATTCGCCTAGTTTATTAGCGAAGCAAGCTCCATATCTCTAAGATAAACTTATTTTATAGTACACAAAACAATTCGACCTCGGAATCAAGTTCATATCACTCCACGTCTTAGAAATGCTTGTCCAATGTTGGAGTACAGAAATTCTTGAAGTCGACAACTATCAGATCGAGTCGGACTGATATTGTTGTATTCTGTATATATATATGTCTTCCTATAGTTCACTCTGAATGATATTCCAAAGTTCCTGTGCCAACGTATTAACAGCCTTCTCTACATACCTGAATCAGAACACTATTTCAAACTTTAAGCATCAAGAGCAATCTGCATCCATAAAAAATAAATCAAGTAGTCGTTGAATAGCTTTATATAACCAGTCCTAAGAGGGTGTTCCCTCTTTCTCTGGTTGCAATGTGACTCTCTGTAGGATCGACGGTCAAGCAAAGGAAGATCGACCAAGAGCCGGCTTGGAAGCTATACAGGAAAAATCCCAGTCTACGGAGGGATGTGCAGCATTTAGGAAGAAAGAACACTTACTTATGGCGGTGGGAAGGTTGTGCAACCCTGAGGCTATAAGTAGGCATCAGACAGCTGAGTCTTGGAAGCGAGGTTTGGGGACGATGCTCTTTGGATAATATCCCTGTTGATATATGTAAAGCAATTTATATATATATATATATATATATTTCCAAGAAAAAGGTCACCTCCTTACAATATCGACAAGTGATCTACTTGTCACTCTTTCAGAGCTAGTATGGAGCAACTTGAAAGAACGTTGCAACAAAGAACTCTCATGACAGTATGATTTCTCTTCTTGTAAAAGAACGCTACATTGGAAATGAAGCAACTTGCAAAGTTGCGTGTTTTGGTATCATTCGTAGCGCAAACAATCAAGAACTGACTGTCTTTTAAAATGTAACTTTTGGTTCAATTTCTTCAGCTCTATACAAACACATATCATATTACCCTTCTTGAGCAAAGGAATAGTTTAAACCACTTAGAAAAGAAGTCAATTTTGTCTCTTCAGTGAAAATTCCCATGTTTCTTTATCTATTGTCTCTCTCATTGTTTCGTAACAGAGAAGTCACTAAGGAAAAGAAATTGAAACACTAAGGTTATCGAAGAATCGGCAAATCTCACATGAAACGTTTTCCTTGCTCTCCAAAGACTACTTTCATTATTTTGAAGTGGATGATACTCATTTGTATTTCATACCTTAGAATACTAACAAGGATTGTATAATTGTAAATAAAATTTCAGGGATTGTCTCAATCTGTCCATTTGACTAGTATTTTAATAAGTTTCTGGGAAAAACGATCATTGCATACAAAGTTTTGAAGAAACAAACGATTCGTTTAAACGTCATGCCTTTTATCCAAAGTTTGAAGATAACTTCTAACGTAATTCCTGAGAGTAGCTGAATTATTGACCTGCAAGTTCATTAGAAGGCTTTTGGATAAAGACATTCTCGCTGCTTCGATTCCCTTCTCGCTCACAAGCAAACCACCGAACTCTATGGAGGTCCTGTCGTTCAATCTATTCGTATCTGAGAAGAGACATACTTCTTTTCCACTTTGGAAAATTGTTGAGTCTACAAACAGATGCGTTGGAAGAAAAAAGTTTGGCTTCCATCAACATATGCATTTTTCCCACACAGTTTGTTGTTTGAAACTGTTTCTTTTGTTTGGTTTAAGTTATTCCCAACGTTCAAAGGCTTGGAGAAAGTAGCCTTTATTTTGATGACTTGTGCCGACATTCTTTCTTCTTCTTGTTCAGAAAAAAATACAAACTTTGTTTTTCGAGAAGAACCACAAACAAGTTTATTCGACTTCAACAAGTAAGTTTCCTCTTGGAAACAAACACACCTCTGAGAATACCCTTAGGCATAAGGCTCATAAAGGTAAGTGGGGATATATGGGACTGCTGGATATACTGTTGGAACTTCAAGGTTGCCAGTACTTCCTTCACTCATTTCATTGAGAGAGGTGACACCTTTCCAGTAAGGAAGTGCAAGAGTCGATTCTCCGTCTGCAAATTGATAGTTTCCTGCATCACCTGTACTAGAACCCTGTTGTGCAACACCAGCAGCTAAGGCTCCAGAAGATTGTGAGATGTATCCGTCTGCACTTCCTGACTCGGAGTTCCTGTATACAAGCGTGATAACTTTAGATTGAAGCTTCCTTTTCGTGATACTTACGTCGTAGGTGCCGATGGAGGTGTAGGCCCAGATGGAGGTGGAGGTGGAGGTGGAGGTGCTGCTATAGCTACACAAATAAGACACGCCATAAGTGACAGAAGAGTTAGGTTCGCGTAACTTTGTTTCATTGTAAGAACGAGTCGAACTGAAAAACAATACTTGACGATGTGTTTCTCGACAGGTTGGCTCTGTCTATTTAAAGTTTTTTTTTATGTCTTTTCGCTTCTAAAGTGGAATAAGCTAAGACAAACTGTATGATAGAGGGAATAGGAATATGTTGATTCGGCACTTTTCTTGGTGCGGAATGAATGCTGCATTTCTTCACTTAGCCTTTCTTCGTGAGCTTTATAGCCACAACTTAGACAAGATACCAGCCCAGCTGCTAATGAGCATATTGTAATTATGATATTGATTGTCTGCCACTATTTGCGAAAGGGCCATTGTCAAACGTGTTAGACGCAGCCACGTGGTTGCATCGAATAATTTCCAAAGCTTTTACTACCCAACGTTAGAAAACTTTTTGATAGTAGAAAACATGAGCATGCTTTTCCCTTTTGAAGCCGACTTGTTGGTATTTCTCCAAGGTAACTTGGGAAGGTGTAGCCTACCAGAATGTGGTTATGAGACAGTATGTATAGTCAACTGAAAAATTTTGCAAG
>NW_005178143.1:0-3591 GCF_000341285.1 Galdieria sulphuraria
GACCGAGTCCATCTCAGATAGGACCTCATCCATCAAATCCAGTAACTTCTCCTGTGACGTCTCCAATACAGCCAACAAAAGGACCAAGTCCTTCNAAGATAGGACCGAGTCCATCGAATCCAGTAACTTCTCCTGTGACGTCTCCAATACAGCCAACAAAAGGACCGAGTCCATCNAAGATAGGACCGAGTCCATCAAATCCAGTAACTTCTCCTGTGACGTCTCCAATACAACCAACAATAGGACCGAGTCCATCNAAGATAGGACCTCAACCATCAAATCCAGAAACTTCTCCTGTGACGTCTCCAATACAACCAACAATAGGACCGAGTCCATCNAAGATAGGACCTCAACCATCGAATCCAGTAACTTCTCCTGTGACGTCTCCAATACAGCCAACAATAGGACCGAGTCCATCNAAGATAGGACCTCAACCATCAAATCCAGAAACTTCTCCTGTGACGTCTCCAATACAACAAACAATAGGACCAAGCCCTTCNAAGATAGGACCAAGTCCTTCNAAGATAGGACCGAGTCCATCGAATCCAGTAACTTCTCCTGTGACGTCTCCAATACAACCAACAAAAGGACCGAGTCCATCTCAGATAGGACCTCATCCATCAAATCCAGTAACTTCTCCTGTGACGTCTCCAATACAGCCAACAAAAGGACCAAGTCCTTCNAAGATAGGACCGAGTCCATCGAATCCAGTAACTTCTCCTGTGACGTCTCCAATACAGCCAACAAAAGGACCAAGTCCATCTAAGATAGGACCTCAGTCCATCAAATCCAGTAACTTCTCCTGTGACGTCTCCAATACAGCCAACAAAAGGACCGAGTCCTTCNAAGATAGGACCAAGTCCTTCNAAGATAGGACCTCATCCATCGAATCCAGTAACTTCTCCTGTGACGTCTCCAATACAACAAACAATAGGACCAAGCCCTTCNAAGATAGGACCAAGTCCTTCNAAGATAGGACCGAGTCCATCGAATCCAGTAACTTCTCCTGTGACGTCTCCAATACAACCAACAAAAGGACCGAGTCCATCTCAGATAGGACCTCATCCATCAAATCCAGTAACTTCTCCTGTGACGTCTCCAATACAGCCAACAAAAGGACCAAGTCCTTCNAAGATAGGACCGAGTCCATCAACTCCAGTAACTTCTCCTGTGACGTCTCCAGTACAGCCAACAATAGGACCAAGTCCTTCNAAGATAGGACCGAGTCCAGTCGAATCCAAGAAACGACCCCAACGACGTCTCCAATACAACCAACAAAAGGACCAAGCCCTTCTAAGATAGGACCAAGTCCATCTAAGATAGGACCGCAATCCATCAAATCCAGAAACTTCTCCTGTGACGTCTCCAATACAACAAACAATAGGACCAAGCCCATCNAAGATAGGACCAAGTCCTTCNAAGATAGGACCGAGTCCATCAAATCCAGTAACTTCTCCTGTGACGTCTCCAATACAACCAACAAAAGGACCAAGTCCATCNAAGATAGGACCTCATCCATCAAATCCAGTAACTTCTCCTGTGACGTCTCCAATACAGCCAACAAAAGGACCGAGTCCTTCNAAGATAGGACCAAGTCCTTCNAAGATAGGACCTCATCCATCGAATCCAGTAACTTCTCCTGTGACGTCTCCAATACAGCCAACAATAGGACCAAGTCCTTCNAAGATAGGACCTCAACCATCGAATCCAGTAACTTCTCCTGTGACGTCTCCAATACAGCCAACAATAGGACCGAGTCCATCNAAGATAGGACCTCAACCATCAAATCCAGAAACTTCTCCTGTGACGTCTCCAATACAACCAACAATAGGACCAAGCCCTTCNAAGATAGGACCAAGTCCTTCTAAGATAGGACCGAGTCCATGAAATCCAGTAACTTCTCCTGTGACGTCTCCAATACAGCCAACAAAAGGACCGAGTCCATCTCAGATAGGACCTCATCCATCAACTCCAGTAACTTCTCCTGTGACGTCTCCAGTACAACCAACAATAGGACCGAGTCCATCNAAGATAGGACCTCATCCATCGAATCCAGTAACTTCTCCTGTGACGTCTCCAATACAGCCAACAATAGGACCGAGTCCTTCNAAGATAGGACCTCAACCATCGAATCCAGTAACTTCTCCTGTGACGTCTCCAATACAACAAACAATAGGACCAAGCCCTTCNAAGATAGGACCAAGTCCTTCNAAGATAGGACCGAGTCCATCGAATCCAGTAACTTCTCCTGTGACGTCTCCAATACAACCAACAAAAGGACCGAGTCCATCTCAGATAGGACCTCATCCATCAAATCCAGTAACTTCTCCTGTGACGTCTCCAATACAGCCAACAAAAGGACCAAGTCCTTCNAAGATAGGACCGAGTCCATCAAATCCAGTAACTTCTCCTGTGACGTCTCCAGTACAGCCAACAAAAGGACCAAGTCCTTCNAAGATAGGACCGAGTCCATCGAATCCAGTAACTTCTCCTGTGACGTCTCCAATACAACCAACAAAAGGACCAAGCCCTTCNAAGATAGGACCAAGTCCTTCNAAGATAGGACCGAGTCCATCGAATCCAGTAACTTCTCCTGTGACGTCTCCAATACAACAAACAATAGGACCAAGCCCTTCNAAGATAGGACCAAGTCCTTCNAAGATAGGACCGAGTCCATCGAATCCAGTAACTTCTCCTGTGACGTCTCCAATACAACCAACAAAAGGACCGAGTCCATCTCAGATAGGACCTCATCCATCAAATCCAGTAACTTCTCCTGTGACGTCTCCAATACAGCCAACAAAAGGACCAAGTCCTTCNAAGATAGGACCGAGTCCATCAACTCCAGTAACTTCTCCTGTGACGTCTCCAGTACAGCCAACAATAGGACCAAGTCCTTCNAAGATAGGACCGAGTCCATCAACTCCAGTAACTTCTCCTGTGACGTCTCCAGTACAACCAACAAAAGGACCGAGTCCATCNAAGATAGGACCTCAACCATCAACNGAAGTGATTTCTTCAGGTTTTTCAAANAATGTGCCTACGCAGAGTCAGAATTGGGAGAGAATCAAGTAGCCAAAATATAGGTACTACAAGTTGTTTTAACAACGACTAAGAATTTTCATCATCTTCCAGAACTAGCGGAAGTTTTTAGTGGAGGAAGCCGTACAAAATATCTTTCTCGAAATTTGTTTTCTTTCAGTTTAGACGATGGCTTCTACTTTTTACCTTCAACTCAGAAACTCAAACTGAGTATTTAAGGGAATATCATCTGGAAGGATATTTTGCTTGAATATGTCACTTAAGAGTAAAGTTTTTTCTTGTTATGTTATATTCTGACTATTTTACGTTGAAAATTGTGCAGAGCTGCAACTGTCACGTCCTAACAGGTTCTATTCACCTCTCAGAACTGTACGAGTCATTCCGAGTAACTACAAAAAGAAGTGATGTGCAAACTTGGCACGTATTCCATCCGTGAGTAATTAACATTTGACGTTACTTGAGACAGCGGTTATGCTTCAATAAAAGTAAAATTGAAGTGCTGTTGAAAGCTACACTACGATAAAACGTAAAACTCAACTAACAACAAAA
>NW_005178142.1:0-3558 GCF_000341285.1 Galdieria sulphuraria
CTCATTGCCACTTAAGAAACTGTTACGGATTCTATCAAGTAAATCTAATCCAAAATCCCAAAAAGTAGGATTATGAGAAACACCAAATGCTCTTTCAAGTCCATTCAATACTTCTTCGTCAATCAGCATTTGGACATCTCTTTCACAAAGAATAACAAGTTCACAATGATCAGGTACTTTGAACGAATCATTTCCAATAAACATTCCACTGGAGTAACAACGACTTTGATTACCCAACTCATTAGAAACATTCAATGATAACTTTGTACTAACGATAATAAGCATACAATGATGATAATCCATTGCACTGGATAAGACTTGATCATAAACAGGATCTAAAAATTTCTTGGCTTCATCTATAATATCTGACCAGCCAATTCCTTCCGACCTCCAACGTCCTTTACAAGCAACTCCAACAGTAAGAACTTTGGGTTCCACAGGAGATTGTAATTTGAATATAATATCAGGACTATGAGAAGTAGCGTCCAAAGGAATGTAAATAGTCTCTAAATAAAGTGTCTCTCGAATAATCTTATTCCATTCAGTATTGGCAAAAGTTCTTCGACTCTTGTTCGATTCACTTCTTGTTTCTCTAGAACTAACAACAGACTTCATATAGTGAATAGGTGATATTGTACTGATTGGAAGTTTCATTTGTTTCCATATCGGAGACAATTGACACAACAACTCCCTCAACTCATTTCGATTCTTTGAAGACAACATCAAAACTAGTCGTAAAGCAACAATTCCTTCAAATACACGACACTTTGAATAGAAGAAACAATCTACTGGTTCGACATCAAGTGATCCAAGAAGTATCTTTTCCAAAGAAGAGATGGAAGGGTCGTTCTTGAAGATTACAACAAATACTTTCGGAATTAGGACTTGAAAAGTATTCTCGTCAATAGGATATCGATATAATCCCATTTCAGTGACGGCATCATATAAAAAGGACTCCGAGGTCAATCTATCATCTACTTTAGACGGTATACGATAAAGAGCCATCATCAAAAGTAAATCAAAAACACTTCTTCTATCTTCGTCCAAATTCAATATTCGTTCCACAAATGGTTCAGCACAAATTATTCGGAAATCGTAGTCATTCATACAAGTCAAACATTCTTCTTTCGATATGAAAGGCTGACTTCTTGCTATTATATAATTCAAAAGCATATTTACTGCACGAGTCAACAAACCAGGAACTCCACCTGTACATTCCAATAATGAGTCTGCCAATTCATTTACTGAAAATGAAGAACTACATAAGACATTACAAACCGGAACTTGAGTAGGTGTCTTTAGAAGACTCTTTTCAAGGAATTCAACGATACTGGAAGCGTCCAAAGGTGATAAAGAAATAAAATGTAGTATGACTTTTGATACGGAAGAGACATAATTCTTAATACTTAAACCCTTGCTTTTCCCAACAACTATAAAAAACAAGTCGGGTTCTTTGCACAATTGACTAATGATACCGAAAAAGTCGTTGTAAGGTCGAACTCTACCGTCATGGGTTCTCTTGAAATGAAATTCGTCGAGACTTTCGTCAAGGACACCAACTTCGTCAAATGCCACCAAAAGATATTGATCAGAAGGAATGTTTAAGATTGAACGGATTTTCTGAACCAAAGCATCACTCCTAAGTTTCAGTTCTTTGAAACATTCGTCCGGGTCTGGTTGCGGAAGACCTGATTGCAGACAAGCAGCCTTTATTAACAAATAGTAGACTGCCCACTCAAGGTTTCGTTCTTTCGGGTCTGTGGGCTTCAACTCCTTTAAATCCGCATAAAGCAATGAAGCCCTTTTCAGCTTCTCCAAAAAGGTTCTCTTCAAAGGGTCTGAAGCAAACGTCGACAGGGAAGTTTCACCAAACCTTTGCACCAACTCCAAATAGGTTCGGGCAAAGGTCGTTTTGCCAGAGCCAAAAAGATGGGGGGCAAATGGTATGGTCAAGCGATAGTTGCAACTACTTGTTACACCCCTGAGTTGTTCTCTGTTGCTATGAAGATCATACAGTTCTTTTGTCACTCGAACAACATCTCTTTCACGATCTACCACAACAGACTTAAAGTTGTCCACAGCTTCCCACTTTTCATCCAAACTCGCCATCGCCAAAGAGAAATTAAACAATCTTTTGTTTATTTCGGAGTACAAAATATAAATAAATAAACGATTGACTGTTTGTTTGTCGGTCACAACAACAACAAGGAAAACAGTAAAGGATACCAATCCAACTTCTTCTCTTTATCAACTGATGACTATGTCATACCTTTTATGGCTTGGACTGAGATGACTTGAACTATGGAAGAACGATCAATATGGCTTTTTCCGCTATCGATATTCTTATTCTCGTATGCTAATATAATGGCAACTCTCATAGGGTACAAGAAGGATTAGAAGGAAGCCAATGTTTATTTCACAAGTTTTTTATGCTCTTTGAGAGTATAAAGCTATTGAACATGGCCCATTCTCACATAGATAAGAAAGTTTCTTTCAGAATTTTCGAGAGTAGTCATGAGAGTTCCGAGTGATATAGATTGTTCATGAAGAATTTGTTCCATAGACGTCTCTCTCTAGATTTTCTGTATTTTATGGAACAGTTTTTACGTCACTTTTGCTTCATTTCGAAACACGGAACTAGAGTATGAACCAAGTCATTCTCTTCTGTAGTCTATTCAAAAGCTCCAGTTGAAATATTATTATTTAGTAGAAATGCAGAAACCCGCAAGCACAGCACTGCTTTATTCTCAGCAATCACCAAATTCCTTTCTTACGATATCATGAACTAGCAGCTTATCACTAAAGCTACAAAAGTTGATGATAGCAAAAGACAAAAGCAAAACAAATGTGCAAAGAAGGATCCAAAATATCTCGTGGTTTTATCAAATCTCAGAAACAACATTGACTCACACAAGTGTATCATCAATACTCAATTTCTGTAAGAGTCAATAACTCCTGTTTCTTTCTCCTCTGAAAATAGTGGCATTTGATATTGTGGATTCTGTTAAGAGGAGAAAAGATATTTTCAAGAAAAATTCAATTCAATCGAATTGAGTCTATTCTAGCGACTCTCTTCTCGTATCTTGTCATTGCATATCATTTGAATCATAGTTGAATTCTTTCTCCTCAATAGTCGACTATACATTTGAGGTGTTTTTGAAGGTAAACATGACTGTTTAGGTTTAAAGGCTTTTGTTGCATCCTCTTGTACGATAAACTTTGTAAAAACCACAACTTTTAAAGATATACAAGAAAGCAAACTATAAAAAGTACAAAGCTGCTTTAAAACGATATAACTCCAAGAGGGCTATTATTTCTTTCAATATAAAAAAAGGTAAAACTTTTAAATGCTCTGCAAATTCAAAGAACGATTTGTTCAGCTGCAGTTGAGTCCTACTATTTTTCTTCCATTCTCAACCATCAGCTCGTTGAATAAGTGAGTCACTATACAAAAGTTTCTTGCGATAGGCACTTGGAAGAAGACTCTTGCGAAATATAACCTTAAAGGGACACTAGTAGAGGCTTCCTTTTGGATATGGTAACGAGAATCAAAGACAA
>NW_005178141.1:0-3541 GCF_000341285.1 Galdieria sulphuraria
CGTCCCTTCCCTCCAAGAAATTTTCAAACCAAAGTTGCACTATCATCCTTCTACTCGCAATCGACCATTGCGTTCCCCCATAAAACTTAATAAACCCTAATATAACTTAATAAAACTTAATAAACATAACATAAGAAAATTGACCTTCGTGACATTACACAATTACTCTACTTTTGAAAAAGTAAAGTTATTGCAATTTTTGGTTTTCTCGGTTTATTTCTATTATTTTTATTTCTAAACTGTATCCTACTTAATTTTTTTTGGACATCTTTAATCCCTTAAATGCAACTTCTTTCTGTGTATCATCTAAAATTGTGTCTTATCGCTCACATAGATTGGTATCTATTTTGCAATTTACTGATGGTTAAAAATTAAATTTTCCGGTAATTGTATGATTCTAATCATTTTTGTTTATGTCGCGATTAATTCTAGTTAATTATTTTTGCATCTATAGTTTCTTTTTTTAGTAACTATTTTCAAACAAAAAATTATCTTCTCTTGTCCATTAAGTAGCTACTTTATTATTTATGTATTTTAATAAATTTTTTTTTACTTTATTCAACTTATTGTGTCGAAATAGAACCTACTTTGAAACATTGACATATAAGCGTTGAAAATCAAGGCGGTAATAAAATTTTTTATTTTTTCAATGTTTTAATTAACTATAGTATTTTGTTAGCATAGTTTTATTAAGTTTAAAAAAGATTAGTTTGGACTGAAGTTCTACTATGAAAATATAAAAATATTGCGTGAACAGTATGTCGTCAATCTTACTACTACCTCCATCTTATAAAATATAATTAAAGGTCAACTTTTTATCTTCTACTTTTAAAATTTGAATCCCTCTAACACTCTTCTTGTATTTTCTTAACTTCCTCAATTCAAATTACTTTGTCCTTTTCATACACTGTCCTTACAGTTTTCAATACCCCTTCCCATTTCCAATTTACCCATTCTTCCCCCACCACTCTTAATGATAAATCCCAAATCTAAATCGCTGTTGGGTTGGCCCCCCTTTTTTCCCAATTGCAATTGGCCCGCAATCCTTCCTCCCCTCCCACTCATTTTTCCCCATGGCAATTTCAAAATCACAATTGCCTATCCACATTTCGAATTGACCCCTCTCCAATTTGGCCCCAATCCTTCTCCAACTCATTTTCCCCCACGGCATTTTTCAAATCACAATTGCCCATTCACATGTCGAATTGAACCCTCTCCAATTTGCCCCAATCCTTCTCCAACTCATTTTCCCCCATGCCAATTTCTAAATCACAATTGACCCCCAACCCTCTTCCACTTCCAATTGGCCCCTTTTTTCCCCCCATCCCCACACTCCAAGACAATTTTCAAACCAAAGTTGCATTACCATTTTTTACCCGCAATCGACCATTTCATTCACCCATACATATTCTCTCATCAAATGGCAATTTACCAAATGCAATTCTTTGTCTTTTTCAGTTCGTTCATCATTTTTTTGCGCCATTTTACTTAATCACTTTAGATATGTCTATTTCTTCGAATAAAAATCTTTCTTTCTATAAATTCTACAACTACGCATTCATTTCTCTGATAGACTGGTTTTCACTCTTGATGTTGTTAATGTAAGAAAAATAATCCTTGCGTTTATGGCGTGTCTGTAGTATAGCGTGTCAAGGCAGCTTTAAAATTTTACTTATTATCATAATTTTTATTGTCTGCCTTTTTAGTAAAAATTTTGAAACTAAAAATTATTTATTTTTGTCAATTTAGTGGATACTGTATAAATATAGGCTTTTTAAAATTAATTCTTTTTTTGCTTTGTTGAGTTTTATGTTTTCATATAATATGTACTTTGAACATTTAATTGTAATAGTTAAAAATTAACTCAATGATTAAATTTTTTAACAATGTTTTCAATGTTTCAATCAACTATATTAAATTGTCATTATATTTTCTTTAGAAATTTAATAATAAGATTATTTTAGAGTAAAAATGTATTATGAAAGCATGGAAACAGTATGTAAACAGCATGTAATCGAACTTTCTACTACTTCTATCTCATAAGATATAACTAAGGTTCAAATTTCAATCTTTTGCTTTTCGAATTGGAATTTTTCAAACACCCTTCCTGTATGGATGGATTCTCCCAACATTTTCAATTCACACTCAGTCCTCTTTGCACACTGTCCTCAATTTCAAATGCCCCCATTTCTAATTTACCCATTCTTCCCTGCATCCCAAATGGCAATTTTCAAATCAACACAATCGCCTTTGGGTTGGCCCCTCTTCTCCAATTTCCTCACACCTCTTTTCCCACTCATTTTCCCCCATCGCAATTTCCCCACTCTTTCCCATTTCCAATTACCCATTCTTCCCCAGCCCGCCACAATGGCAATTTTAAAATCACGATCAACTTTGTGGTTGGCCCAAATTGGCCCCTTTCCCCACCCATTTTCCCCCATCGCAATTTCCCCTCCCATCTCCAAATGGGCCCATTCTTCCCCAGCCCACCACACAATGGCAATTTCCAAATCACGATCACCTTGGGGTTGGCCCAAATTAGCCCCTTTCCCCACCCATTTTCCCCTGGCAATTTCCCCACTCTCTCCCATTTCCAATTTACCCATTCTTTCCCACCCCACACCCAGAATGGCAATTTTCAAATCAAAATTGCGCGAGCCCATTCCCAATCGGCCACTCTTTCCAAATTGCCCATCTTTCCCATTAGCAGAAAAAATCACTAAAAAGTGTGTATTGTATACTGGTGCTCAACGTATTATGCAGAATCAGACCCAATAGCAAAATCAAAATTCTCGTCTAACAGAAAAGAATATCAATATGATCCATTATTTAGTTATTTGTAAGAAGAATGCACTTGAGTGAGTTGTGGTCAACGATCTGTTTACTATTAAAAGCAATTTACAACTATCAGGGAAAGAATGTAGGAATTTTCTCTCATTATGATTCTTGCCAAGCAAACTATCAACTAGGTTATCCTTTATGCGTTAGGATAAATGACTACTAGTACTAGTTGATATTTTGTTTGTCAAACCTATTTGGGTAAATTCTTTTAATAAATCCATATGATCATTGTGCATTTGCTATTAAAGAGACTATCGACGATATATAAATACTATATGAAACAAAGTCTAGGATATGAATAACTCCACTTACATATGGGATAGTTTTCGTGTGCTAGTATAAAACAACTGGATGGAACAAAAGACTTATGAAAAATGGACATACAATATACGGTAATTCAAACAACCCATGTCATTCTAGTCAACACTATCCAAGCCATATTCAACTTGAGAATGCACAATGAAGTTATTCCTATTTATGTCTCTTGCCTTGTATATGTATTCTTCAATAGTTAAAACTTGTCTTTGATTCACAAATCAGCAACTTGTCTAAAGTGCATTCTTACATCGGCATGTTGTGAAAGTCTGCAAGAGTGAGATCGTTTTTTCCAACTGCTTACCAATCTGAGTTTTCATACTACAAAACAAGTTATAAGTTCGTTTGTCAATCATCATAAAAAATACTCTTTTGTCTTTCTGTT
>NW_005178140.1:0-3511 GCF_000341285.1 Galdieria sulphuraria
CGTTTTTACCACAAACGCAAAAACCGCAGGCAATGAAATAGTCATTGCTACAAATTCCTCCAGTAAATCGACCACAGCTGCCCAAAGTTGAACATATGTCAGCTCCAAAATGAAAATAGCAAACTGCCCTTTGAAGGGTGTTGCAGGGAAGACCGCCAGGAGTAGAAAAGGTTTCGTTCACTCCAGTTTCTCGATGTTGCAAAAGAAGACCGAGTACTTGCAAAGAACCCACCGCTAAGTCCCCTATTTTCAAAACTGAACTTTGGTCAAGACCTGTGAGATTTAGAAACTCAAAGACGGACTTTTCCAAACTCTCAATCACGCCTGCTTCATTGCCAGGAACAAGAATGTCAGTGGGAACAGCAGTCACCTTTGAAATGCAAGGAATTGTAAACTGAGTAAGAAACAAACCAACTAGAAGAGCTACTTTCAAGCTGATAAACATTTCTATTCTTCTCTATTTCCCAAATTTTGAAGCTTAACTACTCAAAAGTTCAGCCAGTCCCTACAAGCACCCCAAAACTCTTTTGATGTTGAGACTGTTGAGTGAAACAGTAATTTACACGACATGCTTACTGGTTCGCATAGACGTCCCTCGCGACTGCATAATTGTCTAATGAATCTCTCCGTCCTGAATCCAATGTGTTCGATAATACCGACCCATCGCTCTCTATTCTGGCCAATCATTTTCACAATGTCCAAAGCCATTCTTGTGGATCGTCATTGGACAGGTCGAAACTCTGTAAAAATTTTTGGACACAACAACTGGGTGCTTTGTCTAGACATATGTTTCATATCAAGGGAGTTCTGCTTACAATGTTTACCGATTGTATTTCCAAATGTCGAAAATGATAACACGGTTCAAGCAACAGTTGAAGTTTCTATTTCATATTGCTTCGCCATTCGTGATACGGCAAATTTCTTTGAAACAAAGAAAGGTCTGTTTATGTGCTCTCTTCTTTGCTTCTGGTGACATTTTGGGCATTGTCATGAATGGCACTATCTGCCCTGGTATAAGACTTACGATGGTTATTGCACTCTGTGTTAGTCAAATTTAAAAAGAGGTAATAGACAGGATTGGAAAGGGTTCTTCACAGAGAAGGAATAACAGAGTCAACACCATATATTCTCAAATGAATCATTTTACAGCTTGGAAAGAGCAATTCTCGTTACAGTTGCGTGAATTATTCCATGTGGCTCATCTGTAGGGATATAAATATCATTTTCAAACGCAATTCCATGGTTTGAGAAAACTTCCAAATTGGCTGGCAGATAGTGAATATTTGGCATGCTCAAAGATACCTATCATATAATTGAAGTTACTTAAGAATCTCAAAATATTGCTTCCTACTTGATCAATTTCTGGGATTTTATAAAGGACATGCTTGGCAATTTCGAACAAAGTCTTTTGAACACCTGGGCTGTAGATGCCACGTAAGCTATCTCCAAAGAATCTAAAACAACGTCATTATAACCAAAGACCGAAAGAAAAGGACACCACTTGCGTCTCTTTCACCGTTTCTTTCACTTGTGAAAGGATAGCTGAAAAGTTCAACCTTTCCAAGTCCTTTCGGAATACATTGGCATATGTCCACGAAATACGACATTCCGTTGCCAACATTCTTTCATTTGTTTCAGGCAATGTGGTAAATTGATCTCTAATAAAACCTTCCCAACCACTGCGCGTTGTTTTCAGTAACTTCCATTTATCAATTCCTGATACAAGAGTAAACCGATAGAGATTCTCGTCCTTAAGATCCTTATCGTGAACATCTTTAACTCTTTTACCAACCACCTCTCTGCTGCAAAATACATTGGAAAAGGAACACTCATCTTCCTGTCTTACAAAGCCGTGCGAATGACTCTTTCCTGACAAATATCACAACTTTAGCAAAAAAGAAAATTTGTCAACTGTCTGTTACCTTCCACGATAGCTCTTGTCCAAGGCACTCGTTCAATACGAACGTTTACAGATTGAAGAAACGTATATTGTTTCAAAAAAAAGCAACCAATCTCTAAAGCAAGATTTTCTGCTGTTTCACAAGAATGCTGTTTTGCCACCCAATAAACTATATTTTTACAGGTATCGGTTGCCACTACCTAGAAATTCTATAAAAGAGAAACTGAACATGAAAAATTTCAACTCACTTGAGTGTTGTCTCCACGTAGAAAGGAATCTTCAGTACCACCTTCAAGCGATACTTCTATCATAAACTCTTGGAACAGCTTCGTGTATGTAGCCGATGGTCTCGAGACCTTTTTCTGATACTTTCCTTATAGGGTTACAAAAGTAACTATCAATACTGACCTTTGCAACTCGAACTCGAGTCTTTCCATGACTGAATTGCTTGAGCATATCAAGAAATCTCAATCACAACTAACGGAAAAGAAATTGTTCATTCACATTTATGCAGACAAAAAGCAAAAACAGATTGAAACAAGTTTATCAACATATCGTACAAAAAGTGACAACTCTTCATGGTTGGATAGGGAATTATGAATATGGAAGACTCTTTACTCCAAGGATTCCCTATTTGTTCCATTCTAAGACAACTCCTCCTTTTCTTGCACATAAGGAAGAACTGCCTATCTTGGCAGCAGCCATTGTTGGCTTTCAGCATGCTTTGGTTTGCCTTCTTTTCTAATGCTATTTGTTTATCTTTTGAAAATTTTCTATAGGCAATGATGGGAGGTATTGTTACGGTTCCATTGATACTATCTGGATCGGGAAGCAACAACTTGAACTTGGACGATTCTTATCGCACCTATATGGTTTGTTGATTCTTGTGGCTGTATTTTGGCTATGATGGATGTCTTTTTGCTTCATAGGTTGCTTCTGCTCTTATTGCTTCAGGCATTCTCTCTATCATTCAGATAACGGGATTGAAGATAAGAAAAACTGGATATCAACTAGGAACTGGGCTTATTAGTGTAGTTGGTACTAGTTTCACTACCCTGCCGGTGGCCCAAGCAGCATTTTCTACTATTCGAAAGCATGGGGAATATAACTGCTCCTTGGAAGGTCCTTGTCCTGAAGCCTTTGGAGCTATGTTAGGCACAATCATGGTTTGTTGCTGGTTAGAGGTTGCTATAAGTTTTCTTCCTCTCACAATTTTAAGAAGGGTATTTCCTCCCCTCGTGACGGGTTCCGTTGTGGTGTTGATTGGAGCTTCATTGGTAGCATCAGGTTTCCAAGATTGGGCAGGAGGTAGCGGTTCTTGTTATAATTACTCTAGAGCAGTTTCTAATTTGGAAGCTCTTGGAGTTGAAAACATATCTGCTATCCTTCCATCCAGTTTGAGCATTTGCCCGTCTTCTCAATACGCTTATCAGAAATATCCTTTTGGAGATGCAAAATGGATTGGATTGGGCTCCATTGTCTTTTTGACCATCATAGTGATTGAGATATTTGGTTCGCCATTTATGCGCACAGCAGAAATTATGATTGGCTTCTTACTTGGATTACTTGTTGCCTCAGTTCTTAATTATACCAATATAGAATCTGTTCAGG
>NW_005178139.1:0-3510 GCF_000341285.1 Galdieria sulphuraria
GAGACATTGACCAAGAGTAGAAAACATTGAGCTGTTTGTAGGATGCCGAGAAAAATGTAAATAAAACAGTGTAGCAATAAGACCTTCAAAAATTCGACATTTCGACTCATAAAAGAATTCAACAGATTGAGACTTGAGGGTTTCTAAAAGTAACCATTCTAAACGATCATCCTTTAAGCCTTGGTCAATATATTCAATAAGTAACTTCGGTATCAACACTTCATAGCGTTCGTTGTGGTCTGGGTCTATAACCAATCGACGATAGAGACACATATCTGTAACTAGATCAAACAAAAACACATCAGAATTTGAGCTCATTTGCACAGTTTCATCAAAATCAAATCGAATACGATACAAAGATAATAACGTAAGCATTCTTAACAAGCACTTACGCTGCTCACTGAGACTTATCAGACGAGGTAAGAATGGCGCAACACAATAATTTGTTACTAGAAAGCTATTCATTATGATCAAGAAGGTTTCCTTAGATAATGAGAAATTGTTGTTGGATGATTTATACAGCAGAAGGTAACTGATTGCTCGAACAAGTAAACCAGGAACACCACCAGTCAATTCCAACAACAATCCTGCAAGTTCACTAGTTGAGAAGTCTTCGTGACAAAGAATTTCTGAAACCTTTGGGCTCCCAGGGAATAAAAAGCAAGAACTTTTCTCCAAATGTTCCACGATACTATGTTTCTCAAGCGGCGAAAGAGGAATAAACACTAACTGAACTCTTGAGACTGAAGCTACGTAATTATATATATTTAAGCCTTCACTTTTCCCAACAACTATAAAAAACAAGTCGGGTTCTTTGCACAATTGACTAATGATACCGAAAAAGTCGTTGTAAGGTCGAACTCTACCGTCATGGGTTCTCTTGAAATGAAATTCGTCGAGACTTTCGTCAAGGACACCAACTTCGTCAAATGCCAACAAAAGATATTGATCAGAAGGAATCCTTAAGATAGAACGGAAGAGCGGAACCAAAGCATCAGTCCTAAGTTTCAGTTCCTTGAAACATTCGTCCGGGTCTGGTTGCGGAAGACCTGATTGCAGACAAGCAACCTTTATTAACAAATAGTAGACTGCCCACTCAAGGTTGCGTTCTTTCGGGTCTGTGGGCTCCAACTCCTTCAAATCCACAAAGAGCAATGAAGCCCTTTTCAGCTTCTCCAGGAAACCTCTTCGGTTGGCCTTCTCAGACTCACCAACGTAATCGAGACCTATCAGTGCACTTTCACCCATATTATTCACCAGTTCCAAGTAACTTTGTACGAATTTTGTCTTTCCACTTCCGAAGAGGTGGGGACCAAAGGGTATGACTGGTTTGAAATGGCGACCAAGTTTACGTAGAGTGTATAGCCTAAATAACTGCAGTGTTACTACACCAACATCTTGTTCTCGGTCTACTACAACCATGTCATACACGCTTTCTGCTTCAAGCTCACTAGACATATCGTAAGCTATGAAGTAAACTATGCGACAGTAAAATACAACAATGATCGATCAATCTTCTTCCAACAGTCCAATGCTCTCAAACTCTTGAGAGCGACGAAAGTCTTTCGAAGCTTAGGACAAGTCTTGATAAGAACATGATTTGCCTTTTAGATAAAAACTATCTTTTTCATTTTTTTGTAATAAAGAGTGGATATTGGTTTCTGTGCAATTGTATATAAAAACAACTTCTCTGAGCTATTAGAAAATAGACCAGCTGAGGAACCTTCAACTTGAGGCGAACCATAAATAAAGTCTATGACGAATACAAGACCTTGTATAAAACCCAATCATCAACACTTTAAGACACTCTCCTGAGAAGTAACAAGAAGCAAATATGACCTGTCAAACTGTGACAGTGACATTTACAACAATAGGCTTATTTTGATTTTCGTGGTTAGTACCATATTAATACAATAATCCTCAGAGTGAAAGCAAATAAGTTGTAACCGAGTTTCAAACATACCAAAAAGTTTACTTGCTCTTAAAAAGAAATCACAAAGTGAAGGATTGATTAAAAGTCTATTGCCAACTCAAGAAACTGTTACGGACTTTATGAAGCAGTTGGAGTCCAAAGTTCAAAAAAGTAGGATTATGAGAAACAATAAATGCTCTTTCAAGTCCGCTCAATATTTCTTCGTCAATCAGCATTTGGACATCTCTTTCACAAAGAATAACAAGTTCACAATTATCAGGTACTTTGAAAGAATCATTTCCAATAAAAATTCCACTGGAGTAACAACGACTCTGATTACCCAACTCATTAGAAACATTCAAGGATAACTTTGTACTAACGATAATAAGCATACAATGATGAGAATCCATTGCACTGGATAAGACTTGATCATAAACAGGATATAAAAATTTCTTGGCTTCATCTATAATATCTGACCAGCCAATTCCTTCCGACTTCCAACGTCCTTTACATGCAACTCCAACAGTAAGAACTTTGGGTTCCACAGGAGATTGTAATTTGAATATAATATCAGGACTATGAGAAGTAGCGTCCAAAGGAATGTAAACAGTCTCTAAATAAAGTGTCTCTCGAATAATCTTATTCCATTCAGTATTGGCAAAAGTTCTTCGACTCTTGTACGATTCATTTCTTGTTTCTATAGAACTAACAACAGACTTGATATAGTGAATGGGTGATATTGTATTGATTGGAAGTTTCATTTGTTTCCATATCGGAGACAATTGACAAAACAATTCTCTCAACTCATTTCGATTCTTTGAAGACAACATCAAAACTAGTCGTAAAGCAACAATTCCTTCAAATACACGACACTTTGAATAGAAGAAACAATCTACTGGTTCTACATCAAGTGATCCAAGAAGTATCTTTTCCAAAGAAGAGATGGAAGGGTCCTTCTTGAAGATTCCAACAAATACTTTTGGAATAAGAATTTGGAAAGTATTCTCGTCAATAGGATATCGATAGAATCCCATTTCAGTGACTGCATCATATAAAAAGGACTCCGAGGTCAATATGTCATCTACTTGAAACGGTATACGATAAAGAGCCATCATTAAAAGTATATCAAAAACACTTTTTCTATCTTCGTCCAAATTCAATATTCGTTCCACAAATGGTTCAGCACAAATTCTTCGGAAATCGTAGTCATTCATACATGTCAAACATTCTTCTTTCGATATGAAAGGCTGATTTCTTGCTACTATATAATTCAAAAGCATATTTACTGCACGAGTCAACAAACCAGGAACTCCACCTGTACATTCCAATAACGAATCTGCCAATTCATTTACTGAAAATGAAGAACTACATAAGACATTACAAACCGGTTCTTGAGTAGGTGTCTTTAGAAGACTCTTTTCAAGGAATTCAACGATACTGGAAGCGTCCAAAGGTGATAAAGGGATAAAATGTAGTATAACTCTTGATAGCCCAAAAGCCACATCATTCTTAATACTTAAACCCTTGCTTTTCCCAACAACTATAAAAAACAAGTCGGGTTCTTTGCACAATTGACTAATGATACCGAAAAAGTCGTG
>NW_005178138.1:0-3501 GCF_000341285.1 Galdieria sulphuraria
GTCTTGATCATAAACTTATATTGTTCTTCCTATAAATGTTGTTGTGTAACCTTTCCAAACCAGTAAAGAAAGCTACAACTATATAGAGAATAATATCTACAAAGATGCAAATAATGATTCTGCAAGTAAGATTGTATATTCCTTGCTTTATTCTACACTTTGCCTTTTCGAATAGAAATTTGATTGTCTTCTATCAGTAAGGATTGTATGATATTCATTTTTAATAAGAAAAAAAAGGAAGAAAAAGAATAAGGTGAGTGTGAAAAGGATAAAGAATGCCTAAAGTAATCAGGTCTTTGAAGCTTTGGACAATTTATAACGATTAGGGATGCCATGAAATACACAAACATTAAACATATTGTTTCAACAGCCTACTTTTTATCTTATGGTGTTCAAATACAGGTCATGCATATCAGTAGAATGGATAAACAAAACAAAATGCCATAAACGCTCTACTATTACCAGTATGAAATACTACTAGGGAATACTTTTTCTACTAATGACGACAAGAGTATCGTCGATGTTTCTAGAGAGAATCAAAGTCAAGACTTTTGGCTAATAACACTATCTCTGTAGTCTATTAAACTAGAAAGACATTTCTTTCTTTTTTCACTTTATATCTTTCATCATACATTTTCTTCCAAAGCAAATTGGTGTATTTTTTGTTTAGCGAGTTGTATAAAAGTTGAAATGAAAGGAATCATTTTCTTCATCTTGTACTATATAACATATAAACATGAAAAAAGAGATTCAATAACATGTATCAGCAAGGTTACTTTGCTTCATTTTGCAGCTCCTTTGTGACCAATCGTCTGCAATCTAGTTGAGTCTTCTTCTAAATCAAATGATTCTGTAGTATATGAATAGTATAGTTTATCGATGTGATACTTTATTTTAATTAAAGTTCAGTTTTTAGTGTTCAGTAATTGCAACTTTCTTGAAAAGACAAGATAACAAGATGATGACTACTCTCCGACCAGTCAATAGAAACAAGCAATAGACTTTTAACACAATAACTTTATCAAAAAAAAATAATGATTCTATGACGCAAGTTGAGCTTGGTGCCAAAGCAGTAAAGCGAGAACGTTCTCACCAATACTGATAGGAGTCAATGGATTCAAACAAAGCTCAATTGAATTCCGTACAGATACAAGAATAGTGGATGCTGATTGATCTATGCTCATCAATAGTAACATATTCTCAATATTCCAGAAACACATTGTCACTCAATATGAAATTGAATACACAAATGTACCAAAATTGAATTATGGACAACGGCTTACCCTCATATTGCACACAGCATACAAATATCAAGGGAAACATTGAAACTTTGCTGTAATTCGGATTCTCACCCAGTGATTCTCGAATGAATTCATCTTCGACTTGATTCTAAGTGATCCAAATAATAGTCTGTAAATCATCCTTTTAGAGTAAGGACTAAAATACTTTAGACAAATCAAGATAATCTTCAACAATTCGACGTTGAATCAAGCATACAGGGAACCTAAAGACCACATAAAACACTGCTTCGGATACAAAGACTCTGTACATACAACAGCAAGATTTCAAGTGCAACGGTACAAAGTCTTCATCAACTCGACAACTAGTAGTCAATAAAGTATCAATTCTACCTTAAAGAAGCCATCTTATACAAACACTATCTAACAGAAACTCTATTGGATAACCCAATGTCCACATAATGACAATTCAGCCAACTCTCTCTTAGATACCCCTAAAAAGATAAAAACGTATAATAGTCTTACTATCAAACAAATGATTTTGAATAAAAACGTTGATTCAACTTTTTGTGCATCGAGCTGTGCCGTTATCTTGTCTAACACATCGACTCCATTCATTACTAGTAATATCTCAATAGCCAACTTTGAACGTTTCTAACAATCAACGCATTTAGATGCGAATACTTGAAAAAAGATTGACATCCGATTCTTGTCTGCGAAGTGACTATAGCGTACCCAGTAATGCTTGGTTGGAACGAAATAGTATAACTAAAAGCACTTCAAAACAGGTAGTAATCAATTGAATCAAGTACAGGTTAACGTAGTTACATCTAAACAAACAACCAGTTAATATCAAAATATATAAACTGGTAGTATTATATTCGTGGCACTGCAAAGATACATTACAATTCATCGCTTGAGTAGATTCATGAAACTATCTAGAATGAAATGATCAACGAAAACGTATCCAATATTGCGGAGGAATAATTGGACACTCAAACACTACCAAGTTTTTTTCAAATCAAGTCTTCAGCTCCCTAGTCCTCGGTATCCTTAGTAATAATACTACTATTAATACTATATGGCAAATCGTTTTTCTCGAGATACGGACTAATTCGTTCGATAAATTCAGTATAATCTCTAAGAATTCAAAAGTTGAATCAACCATAGAGGACATTTCATTTACTTATGAAACAGAATTTCTTCTTGATGAGATATTCAACTAGTAATCAACAAATGACCAACTCCTATACAAAAGGTCATTTTAACTGAGCAGTATCAAGAAACATCTTACTTTCTTTCCAATAAACAGTAAATCATTGAATTCAGTATACAATTCAAGTAATATAAAACAGTAACCAACTTCTAAATACGGTGAGAAGAAAGAAATCAAATAGAGCTTTTCTAAAGTATCTAGTAGAATAATTGTGCCATATACCGTTGAGATTTAACTAGAAGTGGTAAGATTCAGAGTACTCTAAAGCAAGTGATTATTACTTCCTTCAATACAGCTATAACCAGAATTGTTTCGGATATCAATCTGAAATAAGATTCAAATTCAGTTCATCAATAGAAACAAGGTATTTTTACAGCATAAATACATTGTCATTTATCACTTGAATCAATTGTGGTAATAGTCCAAGATTAAGAGGTGGATGAAAACCACCAAAGGTTGCGAAAAGGTTCAAGCAACAAAGGATATACAAAAAGATCCTGAAATTAGAACAGGACAAGAAGTTTGTGTTTTGCTGCTACTTGTGTAAAAATCACAGAATTGATTCTGCTTTTTGTGAGGATCAACCTCAAAATCTATAAATCATAGGTCTGATATTTTAACCCTGTGAAGCCAGGGAAGTATTGATTTACTTCTTTTCCTTGAATTTCTTTCAACTGACCTTTCTATATTATGCAATTGAAAAAAATGTACTATGTAAAACATAAATTTTTGTCTTTTATGACAATTCATATGAATAAGGGAAAACAACCAGTATTTCGTGCTAAGACAAGTTCAATTTCTATTCCCAGCAAATCGTTTATAGAGAACTTTGGCTGCAATCTTGTCGCTTCTTCTTCGAATTTACATCATCCTGCAGTCTTTGAATACTACTTTCTATAATCTTCATCCCTTTTCTTTTAAGAACATATTACAACTCTAAAAAACAAGATCTTCACCATTCTACAATTACACAGATAAAGAACAGAAAAAACGAGATAGAGATATTATCTTATCCTTATCAGCTAGATGACTACTCCATATGAAGCT
>NW_005178137.1:0-3455 GCF_000341285.1 Galdieria sulphuraria
CGTTTTGCAGGTTTTCTTATTTCTTTCCGGAAACCAAAGCGATTTTACCTTTTATATTCTAAAGTTTAAACTATTTCGCAGTTGTACGAGACTGAAATTTACAATGGACACAAAGTTATGAAACAGTATCAGTGGATCTCATAGGACATGAAAAAGTGTACGTTGACTTTGTCAAAGTTCATAAAATCGTTTTCTTTGTTAAGGCATACAAATAAGTACCTTCAAGTAGGTATTTCAAACATATTTTAACAGGAAACAATTGTGCTCAAATTCGAATTTTCGAGAAAGAAAGAGATAGCATATATCGAAGGAAATTTTCCAAAAAAAGAATGACACCTCGTGTTTTTCTGTTCATAAAGGTGTAGAACCATACATAAAATGGTGCGAAAATGGAAAAATAACACTTGAGCTTGTTTTGAAAAACTCCTTACAATAAAACTAATCGTTCAATAAATGAAAGTTTTATCTATCACCATCTCATGGACCATTTCAACCGTCTCTCTCGATATCTTGTTACATTTGAAATAGCTTCCTTGAAAAAAAGTCTTGTAAAAAGTGGAAAAAAGAGTGCGACACCAACTTTGACTCGAATGACGTTATTCATATTTTTTTTTTTACCTTTTCCATTTTCCCATAAATATATAGTTTTATACATTCTATCTCAATCGCTCATTTTTGCACAGAGTTTTCTCATCTTCTAAAAGTCAAAACGCTTCATCTCCTTATAAGAGTCAACTCATATTCCCAAGTTTCATTTCTTCCATAGTCTTGAGCCAATAATCCAACACTATTGTTTCTATATAGCCTTTTTCCAATCCATTTCATATTCGAGCAACAAAATTTAGCTTTGTAAATACAACATACACTGGAGCAGGCTTGTATATTCTTCTCTCAACGATGCAAACACAGATGTTCTTTTTTAGTTTTTCTTTTGAACTTTTCAAAAAGTTTCTTCCTCTGGTGGTGAGATCCCTTCCAACGGCGATATCTTTCAGCAATCCAACGTCTATTGATGTGGATAGTACGTTAAACCAGATAGTAGTAAACAATAAATAGAACCAGAATATGCAGCAAATTTTTCCATTTATTGTTTGACAGAAACTATTGGAGATACTTTTCAACAATTTCAATGGCACTTTCGCTTGTGTTTTCAAGTCTATGATGTCAGTAACTGTAAATCGATTGGAAGAAATGTTGAACAATTCCTTGAAATTTTTCTAGGTATCACATGTGATGTATCTACTTTATCTTCCTCGATTGACTCCAACATACATATTCGTTCAACATGTATACCTCTTCATAAAACTCAAACAGCATTGCTACGGCATGAAGAGGATCTTTTTTTTAACCATTCCTTGACTTTTAAAAGGCAAAGTAGTACCTAATAGAATCTACATTCCAAGACTTGTGCTTTCAAACAAGATGCAACAGAGTCGCTCTAAAACTAGTCGATAGGTTCTTGGACAGATTGTTCAAAGCACGTCGAGACGCATTTATAAAAGTGTGAAGAGTCAAATGGTAGAAATAAATAAATGTGACGATACAGAATAAACAGATGGGCTTGGAGAAAGAGTCGTCGAGGAGGAGTCTTGTCATTTGAAAGAGTCGGTTTCTTGGTGTTCCATCAATGTTTTTTGTACAACGTCCAACCTGGTTTGCGTCTCTTCTTGAAAAGCTGGGATAATAGCTAAAACATTAGGTTGGGTATTATGCAACGAATAAGTCTCCTTGATTACTGCTAGACCTTTGAGGATAATCTCTTCATTGTTATCGGTAATAAATGTACAAGTTGTTTTTGGCTTTACGCGGCATCTTTTTGCAACGTCTTGAATGTTGGTCTCTGTGTTTTCAAAAAACTGAGTGAATCACAAAATATCTTTACAAAACAACTTGAGGTGTTTATCCATTTCTGTGGAGTGTTGATATTACCTTCAGAACCAGAAAAGGAAACCAAAAAAGGATTTCATCTATTCCCCAAAAAATGGGACAGAAAGATTGATTGGTTTTATGAGGAAACAGTCAGTTCCCAAAAAAGGATAAAAAAGCTGCAACACTATGTTCAACCAGCTGTATTGCGTTCAACATACTCGACACAAGCAATTGGTAACGAGTCTCTGATACGGATGACAACACTCTCTCAAACTATAGGAGAGAATGGGCAAGCAATGTCATCAAGGTTTTGGGTAAACATGAGAAAAGACTGCTTCCAACTTGATGATGGTAAGAATCAACAAGGCAGGGAGTTCTACAGAAATAGCAATCTAATGAGAAACCAATGCCAAGTCTTGTTGTCTCATCCAAAAAGCAGCCAACAAAGATTGACAAATTTGCAGAGAGTTGGTTTTTAAAGACGTTATTGAAGCTTCTATTGTATTTGATAGCGTATTTTCCATGACATAATTGCAAAGAAGAAAAGGCTTCATAAAGCGAATTCACTTTTTTCATTACAAGTGATTTCTTGGATCTGGTACTTGAGAATAGTCAACCAACATCATGAATTGATATTTGAGTTTAGAAAAGGAGATATCAAGGAGTTTAGGAATATGTAAAGGTGATTTCGTGGAGACTTGTTAAAAGTCTCATAAATGCAGGGGTACAATACGCTTATTGTATGGATAATTTGAGGGAATAGTAGGGGAATATTGTCCCGATGTAGGGGCAGTGTTTGGAGAGTGAAACATACTTTTATAAGTATCACCTTAAGACAATCTAGTAAAACCAAACCTATCTCCAAGGCTGTAGTTGCTGCACTTTTTCGTACAGACATTAACAAGCCCTTGTCGTTGACGACTAGAACACAGTTCTTGGCTATGGATAAAACTGTACTTCAATCCTTCAAGTATGGTTATGCTTCAACAGGTAAACAAAAAGTTTTCAAGGGCTCTTTTCTTTTGTTTCTTGGGTGTCTTTGTCTCAAGGTTTCGTAAAGACTTGATCTTCGAAAAGGACAACTTTTCTTTGACTTTTACTACTTGTAGCTTTGTTCAATGTCTCGGTAAACCAAACGATGATATCATTCAACTGGCTACTCAACTCAATCACTTGTGTTTTTCCAAACTAGTTACTCTCAAGGGTACTTGTCCATTTTTAAAGAGTCATTTCAAACAATATTGAGGTGGAACCTAAACATGTTACAGACTGTTTTTTTGCTGAATTGAAACGTATTTTTTTGTTGTGGTGATTCAAAACAAGTATTTTTGAAAAAAAAGGAAAAAAAATAACCATTTTTGTCATTCTTCTCTTCTTTTGCATAGAATGTGTCTTTAAAGCATGGGCTCTTAATGTTTCGTTATCAGTGTGGAAATCAAAGTTAACTTTCTTGGAAGGATCCTTTACTGTTTCAAATGGCTTTACTGATTTTTACACACACTGTCAATTTCAAATGCCCCATTTCCAATTTACCCATTCTTCCCCGCATCCATATCCATAATGGCAATTCCAAATCAACACAATCG
>NW_005178136.1:0-3439 GCF_000341285.1 Galdieria sulphuraria
CCTAATAACCCCTAATTAACCCTAATAAACCCTAAATAAACCCTAATAAACCCTAAATAAACCCTAAATAAACCCTAAATAAACCCTAAATAAACCCTAAATAAACCCTAAATAAACCCTAAATAAACCCTAAATAAACCCTAATAAACCCTAAATAAACCCTAAATAAACCCTAAATAAACCCTAAATAAACCCTAATAAACCCTAAATAAACCCTAATAAACCCTAAATAAACCCTAAATAAACCCTAAATAAACCCTAAATAAACCCTAAACAAACCCTAAATAAACCCTAAACAAACCCTAAATAAACCCTAAACAAACCCTAAATAAACCCTAAATAAACCCTAATAAACCCTAAATAAAACCTAATAAAACTTAATAAAACCTAATAAAACTTAATAAAACTTAATAAAACCTAATAAAACTTAATAAAACATAATAAACCCAAAATAAAAAAAATGAACTTCGTGACATTACAAAATAACTCTACTTTGGAAGAAATAAAGTTACTGCAAGTTTTTGATTTCTCGATTTACTTCTATATTTTTTACATTTAAACTGTGTCCTACTTAATTTTTGTGGACAACTTTAATGCCTTAAATGCAGCTTCTTTTTTGTGTAGTATTTAAAATTCTGTCTTATCAATTGCATAGATTGGTATCCACTTTGCAATTTACTGATTTTTTAAAATTGAATTTTCAGATTACTGTATGACTCTAATTTTTTTTGTTTATGTTGCGATTATTTTAGTTAATTATTTTTGCATCTGTGGTTTCCATTTTTAGTAACTATTTTGAAAATGCTGATTATCTTTTCTTGTCCATTAAGTTGCTACTTTATTATTTATTTTTGCATTATTTTTTTTGCTTCATTGAATTTATTGTGTCTAAAAAGAATTTACTTTGAACCATTGACATTTCAGCGTTGAAAATCAAGGCGGTAATAAATTTTTTTATTTACATTTTTAATGTGTTAATTAACTATAATATTGTGTTAGCACAGTTTTATCAAGTTGAAAAAAAAATTATTTTTGACTGAGGTTGTAGTATGAAAACATAGAAATATTATGTGAACAGTTCGTCATCAAGTTTACTACTACCTCCATCTCATAAAATATAATTGAAGTTCAACTTTTGATCTTCTACTTTTAAAATTTGAATTTCTCACAAACACCCTTATCGTATTTTCCCAAATGCCTCAATTCAAACCACCCTGTCCTTTTCAGACACTGACACTGCCCTTACAGTTTTCAACGCCCCTTTTCATTTCCAATTTACCCATCCTTCCCCACCAACAATAATGGCAATTTCAAAATCACAATCTGCCTCTGGGTTGGCCCCCTTTCTTCCCAATTGCAATTGGCCCCAATCTTTCCTCCCACTCATTTTCCCCATGGCAATTTCAAAATCACAATTGCCTATCCACATTTCGAATTGACCCATTTCCAATTTGGCCCCAATCCTTCCTCCCCTCCCACTCATTTTACCCCATGGCATTTTTCAAATCACAATTGCCCATCCACATTTCGAGTTGCCCCATTTCCAATTTGGCCCCCATTCTTCCCCTCACTCATTTTCCCCCATGCACATTTTCCAATTCACAATTGACCCCCATCCCTCTTCCACTTTCAATTGGCCCCTTTTTTCCCCATTCCCTCCAAGACAATTTTCAAACCAAAGTTGCACTATCATCCTTTACCCGCAATCGACCATTGCGTTCCCCCATAAAACTTAATAAACCCTAATATAACTTAATAAAACTTAATAAACATAACAAAAGAAAATTGACCTTCGTGACATTACACAATTACTCTACTTTTGAAAAAGTAAAGTTATTGCAATTTTTGGTTTTCTCGGTTTATTTCTATTATTTTTATTTCTAAACTGTATCCTACTTAATTTTTTTTGGACATCTTTAATCCCTTAAATGCAACTTCTTTTTGTGTATCATCTAAAATTGTGTCTTATCGCTCACATAGATTGGTATCTATTTTGCAATTTACTGATGGTTAAAAATTAAATTTTCCGGTAATTGTATGATTCTATTCTTTTTTGTTTATGTTGCGATTAATTCTAGTTATTTATTTTTGCATCTGTGGTTTTTTTTTTTAGTAACTATTTTGAAACAAAAAATTATCTTCTCTTGTCCATTAAGTAGCTACTTTATTATTTATTTTTTTTAATAAATTTTTTTTTACTTTATTCAACTTATTGTGTCGAAATAGAATTTACTTTGAAACATTGACATATAAGCGTTGAAAATCAAGGCGGCAATATATTTTTTTATTTTTTCAATGTTTTAATTAACTATAGTATTTTGTTAGCATAGTTTTATTAAGTTTAAAAAAGATTATTTTTGACTGAGGTTCTACTATGAAAATATAGAAATATTGCGTGAACAGTATGTCGTCAATCTTACTACTACCTCCATCTCATAAAATATAATTGAAGGTCAACTTTTTATCTTCTACTTTTAAAATTTGAATCCCTCTAACACTCTTTTCGTATTTTCTTAATTTCCTCAATTCAAACCATCCTGTCCTTTTCAGACACTGCCCTTACTGTTTCCAACACCCCTTTTTATTTACCAATTTACCTCCTCCACCAACAACAAAGCAAAAACCGCAAATTCAAAATCACAGATCGCACAGTCGAGTTGGCCCCCCTTTCTTCCCAATTGGCCTCAATCCTTCCTCCCACTCATTTTCCCCCATGGCAATTTTCAAATCACAATTGCCCATTCACATTTCGAGTTGACCCCTCTCCAAATTTGCCCTTTCTTCCCCCCACTCATTTTCCCCCATGCCAATTTCCAATTCACAATTGACCCCCTATCCCTCTTCCACTTCCGATTTGCCCCTTTTTTCCCCCCATCCCCACACTCCAAGACAATTTTCAAACCAAAGTTGCACTACCATACTTTACCCGCAATGGACCATTTCATTCCCCCATACATATTCTCTCATCAAATGGCAATTTACCAAATGCAATTCTTTGTTTTTTTCAGTTACTTTTTTTTGAACCATCTACTTGATCCTTTTCAATATGTCTATTTTTTTTGAATAAAAAACCTTTTTTTATACATTCTATGACTATGTACTCTTTTTTTATAGGTTAGTTTTCACGTTTGATGTTATTAATTTTTAAAAAAAGTAATCCTTGCGTTTATTGCGTGTCAGTAGTATAGCGTGTCAAGGCAGCTTTAAAATTTTACTTATTATCATTATTTTTATTGTGTATCTTTTTAGTAAATACTTTGAAACTAAACTAAAAATTATTTATTTTTGTCAATTTAGTGGATACTGTATAAATATAGTCTTTTTAAAATTAATTCTTTTTTTGCTTTGTTGAGTTTTTTGTGTTTATGTAATATTTACTTTGAACATTTAATTGTAATAGTTGAAAATTAAGTCAATGACTAAATTTTTAACAACGAAT
>NW_005178135.1:0-3425 GCF_000341285.1 Galdieria sulphuraria
TACACAATTACTCTACTTTTGAAAAAGTAAAGTTATTGCAATTTTTGGTTTTCTCGGTTTACTTCTATTATTTTTATTTCTAAACTGTATCCTACTTATTATTTTTGGACATCTTTTGATTCCTTAAATGCAACTTCTTTTTGTGTATCATTTAAAATTGTGTCTTATCGCTCGCATAGATTGGTATCTATTTTGCAATTTATTGATGTTTTAAAATTAAATTTTTAAGTTATTGTATGATTCTTATCTTTTTTGTTTATGTTAAGATTAATTTTAGTTTATTATTTTTAGTAACTATTTTGAAACAAAAAATTATCTTCTATTTCCCATTAAGCAGCTACTTTATTATTTTTTTTTTTTAGTAAATTTTTTTTACTTTATTCAATTTATTGTGTCGAAATAGAATTTACTTTGAACCATTGACATATAAGCGTTGAAAATCAAGGCGGTAATAAATTTTTTTATTTTTTCAATGCTTTAACTATAGTATTTTGTTAGCATAGTTTTATTAAGTTTAAAAAAGATTATTTTGGACTGAAGTTCGACTATGAAAATATAGAAATATTGCGTGAACAGTATGTCGTCAATCTTACTACTACCTCCATCTCATAAAATATGAATCAAGTTCGACTTGAAATCTTCTACTTTTGGAACTTAAACTCCTCGAACACCCTTATCATATTTTCCTAAATTCCTCAATTCAAACCACCCTGTCCTTGTCAGACACTGCCCTGACAGTTTCAATGCCCCTTCCCATTTCCAATTTACCCATTATTCCCCATCATTCATAATGGTAAATCCAAATCTAAATCGCTGTTGGGTTGGCCCCCTTTCTTCCCAATTGGCCCCAATCCTTCCTCCCACTCATTTTCCCCCATGCACATTTTCAAATCACAATTGCCCATTCACATTTCGAATTGACCCCTCTCCAATTTCGCCCGCAATCCTTCCTCCCCTCCACTCATTTTCCCCCATGGCAATCTTTAAATCATAATTGCCCATCCAAACTTCGAATTGACCCCTCTCCAATTTGGCCCCAATCCTTCCTCCAACTCATTTTCCCCCCATGCTCATTTTCTAAATCACAATTGACCCCCAACCCTCTCACATTTCCAATTGGCCCCTTCTTTCCTCCATCAACACTCCCCCATGACAATTTTCAAACCAAAGTTGCACTACCATCCTTTACCCGCAATCGACCATTTCATTCCCCCATACATACTCTCTCATCAAATGACAATTTACCAAATGCAATTCTTTGTTTTTTTCAGTTCGTTTACTATTTTTTTGAACCATCTACTTGGTCCTTTTCAATATGTCTATTTCTTTGAGTAAAACACCTTTTTTTTATACATTCTACGACTATGCACTCATTTCGCTGATACACTGGTTTTCACTTTTAAAGTTATTAATTTTTGAAGAACAAACTTTAAGTTTATTGCGTGTTTATAATTTTTTGTCAAGGTCGCTATCAAATTTTGCTGATCGTTTTTATTTTTGTTGTGTATATTTTTAGTAAATATTGTAAAACTAAACTAAAAATTATTAATTTTTGTCAATTTAGTGGATACTGTATAAATGTTGTCTTTAAAATAAATTCTTTTTTTGCTTTGTTGAGTTTTATGTGTTTATATAATATTTACTTTGAACATTGAATTGTAACAGTTAAAAATTAAGTCAATGATTAAAGTTTTTAATAATGTTTTCAATGTTTCAATTAACTATATTAAATTGTTATTATTTTTTCTTTAGGAATTTAATAAGAAGATTATTTTAGAGTAAAAGTGTATTATGAAAGCATGGAAACATTATGTGAACAGTATGTAATTGAACTTTCTACTACTACTATCTCATAAAATATAACTGAAGTTCAAATTTCAATCTTTTGTTTTTCGAATTGGTATTTTTCAAACACTCTTCCTGTACGGATTCTCCCAAGATTTTCAATTCACACTCAGTCCTCTTTGCACACTGTCCTCAATTTCAAATGCCCCCCATTTCTAATTTACCCATTCTTCCCAGCCCGCCACAATAGCAATTTTCAAATCAACACAATCGCCTTTGGGTTGGTCCCTCTTCAATTTCCTCGCACCCCTTTTTCCCCATCCATTTTCCTCCACCGAAATTTCCCCTCCCATCTCCAAGTGGGCCCATTCTTCCCCAGCCCACTACAATGGCAATTTCAAATCACGATAACCTTGGGGTTGGCCCCAATAGGCCCCCTTTCCCCACCCATTTTCCCCATCACAATTTCCCCTCCCATTTCCAATCCAATTTACCCATTCTTCCCTCAGCCCACCCCCACAATGGCAATTTCAAATCACGATCACCTTGGGGTTGGCCCAAATTGGCCCCTTTCCCCACCCATTTTCCCCCATCGCAATTTCCCCACTCTCTCCCATTTCCAATTTACCCATTCTTTCCCACCCCACACCCAGAATGGCAATTTTCAAATCAAAATTGCGCGGGCCCATTTTCAATCGGCCTCTCTTTTCAAATTGCCCATCTTTCCCATTAGCAGAAAAAATCACTAAAAATTGTGTATTGTATACTGGCGCTCATCATATTTTGCAGAATCACACCCTATAACAAAATCAAAACTCTCGTCTCACAGAATAGAATAGCAATATGATCCATTATTTAGTAATTTGTAAAAAGAATGCACTCCAATGAGCTGTGGTCGACGACTTGTTATATAGTAAAAGCTATCTGCAGCTATGAAAAGAGAATGTAGGAATTTTCTCTCATTATGATTCTTGCCAAGGAAACTATCAGCTAGGTTATCCTTTTTGCGTTAAGATAACTGACTACTAGTACTAGTTGGTGTTTTGTTGGTCAAACCTACTTGAGTAAATTCTTTTAATAAATCCATATGATCATTGTGCATTTGCTACTAAAGAGACTATCGACGATATATAAATACTATATGAAACAAAGTCTAAGATATGAATAACTCCACTAACATATGGGATAGTTTTCGTGTGCTAGTATAAAACAACTTGAGGGAAAAAAAGACTTATGAAAAATGGACAGACAATATACTGTAATTCAAACAACCCATTTCATTCTATCAACACTATCCAAGCCAAATTCAACTTGAGAATGCACAATGAACTTACTCCTATTTATGTCACTTGCCTTGTATAAGTCTTCTTCAATAGTTAAAACTTGTCTTTGATTCACCTACCAGCAACTTGTCTAAAGTGCATTCTTACATCGGCATGATGTGAAAGTCTGCAAGAGTGAGATTGTTTTTCCAACTTCTTATCAGTTCGCTTCTGAATCATCATAAAAAATACTCTTTTGTCTTTCTATTTGTTGAAACAAGAAAAGAGTAATGAGTTAACGAATTGATAGTGTACTACAATTCTTTAGTCTTGCGTCTGGCAATCCAAATATACTGTACTGTTTTATATGAATTGTTC
>NW_005178134.1:0-3418 GCF_000341285.1 Galdieria sulphuraria
CAATCGATCGATCAATCAATCATGTATACATGGTAAAAACTCGAACCAAGTTTTTCGTAAAGTTTGGGTTTTCGCCTAAAAAGCAAAGCTTTCCAAGTTTCAAAGGTTTCCAAAGTATTTAGGACCGAAAAAGTCAAGTGAGAAACAAAAGAGTACTTGTGATAACTGAATAATATTTGAAATATCGACGGCGACGGCGGCGGCGGCTACGCTTCAAATTTGAATTTTAGCGGGTCATTTCAAATTTGAATTTTTGGCGGGTTTTTTTGAAATTTTGAAATTTCCCTCTTGGAAAACTTTAAGAACATTTCAAATGTAGGTTGGCGCAAGTTTCAAGTACAAAGGTTATGCTATCATTGGTAAAGTTACGTAACTATGATAAGAGTAGTACACATTGCTTTATTGTTTCAACGAAAAAGCAGCAATTGATCAAAAGCAAAAGGAGCTGTCGTTGTATCTGTACAAGGGTATACTGTTCACACGTTTTCCATATGAACTCAGTACACACTCTCATCATCTGAAAGTATGTAAAAATCAATATATTCATTTGAAACAGTAAAAGATCATTCCAAGAAGGGTAACTTTGATTTCCACACTGACAACAAAAAATATTAAGAGCCAATGCTTTAAAGACACATTCTATGCAAAAGAAGAATGACAAAAAATGGTTATTTTTTTACTCTTTTCAAAAGTACTTGTTTTGAATAACCATAACAAAAAAATACGTTTCAATTCAGCAAAATGACAGTCTGTAACATGTTTAGGTTCAACCTCAATATTGTTTGAAATGACTCTTTAAAAATGGACAAGTACCCTTGAGAGTAACTAGTTTGGAAAAACACACAAGTGATATTGAGTTGAGTAGCCAGTTGAATGATATCATCGTTTGGTTTACCAAGACATTGAACAAAGCTACAAGTAGAAGAAAATTTTTCCTTTTCGAACAAGTCTTTAAGAAACCTTGAGACAAAGGCACCCACGAAACACAAGAAAAGAACCCTTGAAAAGCTTTTTGCTTACCTATTGAAGCATAACCATACTTGAAGGATTGGAGTACAGTCTTATCCATAGCCAAGAACTGTGTTCTAGTCGTCAACGACAAGGGCTTGTTAAAGTCTGTACGAAAAAGTGCAGCAACTACAGCCTTGGAGATAGGTTTGGTTTTACTAGACTGTCTTCAAGTGATACCTATAAAAGTATGTTTCACTCCCCAAACACTGCCCCTACATTGGGACAATATTCCCCTACTATTCCCTCAAATTGTCCATACAATAAGCGTGTTGTACCCCTACATTTGTGAGACTAGACTTTTAACAAGTCTCCACGAATTCACCTTTACATATTCCTTAACAACTTGATATCTCCTTTTCTAAACTCAAATATCAATTCATGATGTTGGTTGACCATTCTCAAGTACCAGATCCAAGAAATCACTTGCAACGAAAAAGAGTGAATTCGCTTTATGAAGCCTTTTCTTCTTTGCAACTATGTAATGAAAAAGCCTTTACGATCAAATACAATAGAAGCTTCAATAACGTCTTTAAATACCAACTCTCTGCAAATTTGTCAATCTTTGTTGGTTGCTTTTTGGATGAGACAACAAGACTTGGCATTGGTTTCTCATTAGACTGCTATTACTGTAGAATTCCCTACCTTGTTGATTCTTACCCATCATCAAGTTAAACAACAGTCTTTTCCCATGTTTACCCAAAACCTTGATGACATTGCTTGCCCATTCTCTCCTATAGTTTGAGAGAGTGTTGTCATCCATATCAGAGACTCGTTACCAATTGGTTGTGTCGAGTATGTTGAAAGCAATACAGCTGGTTGAACATAGTGTTGCAGCTTTTTCATCCTTTTTTTTGGGGACTGACTGTTTCCTCATAAAACCAATCAATCTTTCTGTCCCCTTTTTTGGGGAATAGATGAAATCCTTTTTTGGTTTCCTTTTCTGGTTCCCAAAGTAATATCAACACTCCACAGAAATGAATAAACACCTCAAGTTGTTTTGTAAAGATATTTTGTGATTCACTCAGTTTCTTGAAAACACAGAGACCAGCATTCAAGACGTTGCAAAAAGATGCCGCGTAAAGCCAAAAACAACTTGTACACTTATTACCGATAACAATGGAGAGATTATCCTCAAAGGTCTAGCAGTAATCAAGGAGACTTATTTATTGTATAATACCTAACCTAATGTTTTAGCTATTGTCCCAGCTTTTCAAGAAGAGACGCAAACCAGGTTGGACATTGTACAAGAAACATTGATGGAACACCAAGAAACCGACTCTTTCAAATGACAAGACTTCTCCTCAACGACTCTTTCTCGAAGCCCATCTGTTTATTCTGTATCGTCACATTTATTTATTTCGACCATTTGACTCTTCACACTTTTATGAATGCGTCTCGACGTGCTTTGAACAATCTGTCCAAGAACCTCTCGACTAGTTTTGGAGCGACTCTGTTGCATCTTGTCTGAAAGCACAAGTCTTGGAATGTAGGTTCTATTAGGTACTACTTTGCCTTTTAAAAGTCAAGGAATGGTTAAAAAAAGATCCTGTTAAAGCCGTAGCAATGCTGTTTGAGTTTTATGAAGAGGAATACACGTTAAACGAATATGTATGTTGGAGTCAATCGAAGAAGATAAAGTAAATACATTACAGGTGAGACCTAGAAAAATTTCCAGGAATTGTTCAACATTTCTTCCAATCGATTTACAGTTACTGACATCATAGACTTGAAAACACAAGCGAGAATGACATTGAAATTCTTGAAAAGTATCTCCAAGTGTTCCTGTCAAACAATAAATGGAAAAAGATGCTGCATATTCTGGATTTATTTATTGTTTACTACTTTCTGGTTTAACGTAATATCCACATCAATAGACGTTGGATTGCTGAGAAACATCGCCGGTGAAAGAGATCTCACCACCATAGGTCTACAGGAAACTTTTTGAAAAGTTCAAAAGATAAACTAGAAAAGAGCGTCTGTGTTTGCTTCGTTGAGAGAAGATTATACTAACCTGCTTTAGCGTTTGTTGTATTTACAAAGCTCAATTTTGTTGCTCAAATATGAAATGGATAGGAAAAAGGCTACAGAGAAACGATAGTGTTGGATTATAAGCTCAAGACTATGGAAGAAATGAAACCTGGGAATATGAGTTGACTCTTACAAGGAGATGAAGCGTTTTGACTTTTACAAGACGAGAAAACTCTGTGCAAAAATAAGCAAGTGAAACAGAAAGTATAAAACTATATTTATGAGAAAAGGAAAAAAAAATATGAACAACGTCTTTCGAGTCAAAGTTGGTGTCGCAATCTTTTTTCCACTTTTTACAAGACTTTTCTTCAAGGAAGCTATTTCAAATATAACAAGATATCGAGAGAGACGGTTGAAATGATCCATGAGATGGTGATAG
>NW_005178133.1:0-3392 GCF_000341285.1 Galdieria sulphuraria
CGTTATTCTAAACTTTACCTTTTCGAATAGAAATTTGATTGTATTCTATCAGTGAGGATTGTATGATATTCATTTTAGATATAAAAAAAGGGAAGAAGAAGAATAAGGTGAGTGTGAAAAGGATAAAGAATGCCTAAAGTAATCAGGTCTTTGAAGCTTTGGACAATTTATAACGATTAGGGATGCCATGAAATACACAAACATTAAACATATTGTTTCAACAGCCTACTTTTTATCTTATGGTGTTCAAATACAGGTCATGCATATCAGTAGAATGGATAAACAAAACAAAATGCCATAAACGCTCTACTATTACCAGTATGAGATACTACTAGGGAATACTTTTTCTATTAATGACGACAAGAGTATCGTCGATGTTTCTAGAGAGAATCAAAGTCAAGACTTTTGGCTCATAACACTATCTCTGTAGTCTATTAAACTAGAAAGCCATTTTTTTCTTTTTTCACTTTATATCTTTCATCATATATTTTCTTCCAAAGCAAATTGGTGTATTTTTTGTTTAGCGAGTTGTATAAAAGTTGAAATGAAAAGAATCATTTTCTTCATCTTGTACTATATAACATATAAACATGAAAAAAGAGATTCAATAGCTTGTATCAGCAAGGTTACTTTGCTTCATTTTGCAGCTCCTTTGTGACCAATCGTCTGCAATCTAGTTGAGTCTTCTTCTAAATCAAATGATTCTGTAGTATATGAATAGTATAGTTTATCGATGTCATACTTCATTTCAATTAAAGTTCAGTTTTTAGTGTTCAGTAATTGCAACTTTTCTTGAAAAGACAAGATAACAAGATGATGACTACTCTCCGACCAGTCAATAGAAACAAGCAATAGACTGTTAGCACAATACCTTTATCAAAAAAAATAATGATTCTATGACGCAAGTTGAGCTTGGTGCCAAAGCAGTAAAGCGAGAACGTTCTCACCAATACTGATAGGAGTCAATGGATTCAAACAAAGCTTAATTGAATTCCGTACAGATACAAGAATAGTGGATGCTGATTGATCTATGCTCATCAATAGTAACATATTCTCAATATTCCAGAAACACATTGTCACTCAATATGAAAGTCAATACACAAATGTACCTTAACTGAATTATGGACAACGGCTTACCCTAATATTGCAAACAGCATACAAATATCAAGGAAAAATTGATGCTTTGCTACAATTCGGATTCTCACCTAGTGATTCTCGAATGAATTCATCTTCAACTTGATTCTAAGTAACCCAAATAATAGTCTGCAAATCATCCTTTTAGAGTAAGGACTAGAATACTTTAGGCAAATCGAGATAATCTTCAACAATTCGACTTTGGATCAAGCATACAGGGAACCTAAAGACCACATAGAACACTGCTTCGAATATAAAGACTCTGTACATACAACAGCAAGATTTCAAGTGCAAAGGTACAAAGTCTTTATCAACTTGACAGCTACTAGTCAGTAAAGTATCAATTCTACCTTAAAGAAGCCATCTTATACAAACACTATCTAACAGAAACTCTATTGGATAACCCAATGTCCACATAATGACAATTCAACCAACTCTCTCTTAGATACCCCTAAAAAATAACAACGTATATTAGTCTTGCTATCAAACAATTGATTTTGAATGGAAACGTTGATTCAACTTTTGTATGCATCGAGTTGTGCCGTTATCTTGTCTAACACATTGACTCCATTCATTACTAAGGCTATATTTTAATAGACAACTTTGAACGTTTCTAACAAGCAACGCATTAAAATTTGAATACTTGAAATAAACTGACATCTGATTCCTGATTCTTGTCTGCCAAATGACTATACCTTACTCAGTAATGCTTGGTTGGAACGAAATAGTATAACTAAAAGCACTTCAAAACAAGTAGTAATCAATTGCATCAAGTACAGGTTAACGTAGTTATATATAAACAAACAACCAGTTAATATCAAAATATATAAACTGGTAGTATTATATTCGTGGCACTGCAAAGATACATTCCAATTCATCGCTTGAGTAGATTCATGAAACTATCTAGAATGAAAAGATCAACGAAAACGTATCCAATATCGCGGAGGAATAATTGGACACTCAAACACTACCAAGTTTTTTTCAAACCAAGTCTTCATCTCCCTAGTCCGCGGTATCCTTAGTAATAATCGTACTATTAATACTATGTGGAAAATCGTTTTTCTCGGGATAAGGACAAACTTGTTCGATAAATTTAGTATGATCTCTAAGAATTTAAAAGTTGAATCAACCATAGAGGACATTTCACTTATGAAACAGAATTTCATCTTAGTGAGATACTCGACTAGTAATCAACAAATGACCAACTCTTACACAAAAAGTCATTTTAAATGAGCAGTATCAAGGACTACCTTACTTTCTTTCCAATAACATAAAATCACTGAATTCAGTATACAATTCAAGTAATATAAAACAGTAACCAGTTTTTACTCACGTCCATAAGCAAGAAGTAAAAGTGACTTTCTCTTCCTAAGTATCTACTAAAGTAATTGTGCCATATCCCGTTGAGATTTAACTAGAAGTGGTAAGATTCAGAGTACTCTAAAGCAAGTGATTATTACTTCCTTCAATACAGCTATGACCAGAATTGTTTCGTATATCACACTAAAATAAGATTCAAACTCAACTCATCAATAGAAACAAGATATTGGTACAGCATAAATAAATTGTAATTTATCACTTGAATCAATTGTGGTAATAGTCCAAGATTAAGAGGAGAAGGAAAACCACCAAAGGTTGCGAAAAGGTTCAAGCAACAAAGGATACAAAAAAAGATCCTGAAATTAGAACAAGACTATCAATTTATGTTCTGCTGCTACTTGTGTAAAAAGCACAGAATTGATTCTGCTTTTTGTGAGAATCAACCTCAAAATCTATAAGTCATAGGTCTGATATTCTAACCCTGTGAAGCCAGCGAAGCATTCATTTACTTCTTTTCCTTGAATTTCTTTCAACTAACCTTTCTATATTCTTTCATTGAAAAGTATATACTATGTAAAACATAAATTTTTGTTCTTTATAACAATTCATATGAATAAGGGAAAACAACCAGTAGGTCGTACTAGGACAAGTTCAATTTCTATTCCCAGCAGATCGTTTATATAGAACTTTAACTGCAATATAGTTGATTCTTTCTTTGAATTTACATCATCCTGCAGTCTTCAAATACTATGTTTTACCATATTTATCCCTTTTCTTGTAAGAAGATACTACAACTCTAAAAAACAAGATCTTCACCATTCTACAGTTACGCCGATAAAGAAGAGAAAAAAACGAAATAGAGATATTACCCTATCCTTATCGACTAGATGACTACTTCATATCAACCTGGTCTTAGGGTCGAAGAATTAAGATGGAAA
>NW_005178132.1:0-3381 GCF_000341285.1 Galdieria sulphuraria
AGTTGTGGTCTCTGGTTGATTGGAGTCAACAGATTCCTTGAGTCTTCTGTCTGTAGTGTCGTAATAAGGTTCCGTTTCCAGAGTTTCTCTCGTAGTTTCCAGATTTTCATCAAAATGATCAACGCAATCCTAAGATAGATTAATGGATATGTTCTTTTATGCATAGTAGACACTTGCCTCTTGACTCTGAATATCGAGCCCTTCACTTTCACTAGAATTTCCTTCCTGCTTTACTTCAATCTGCTCTTCTATCTGTTTGCTGTTACATTTGAGTTGTCTTTCATGTGCCATTTTCTTTGCTTTCATTCGAAGCTCTTTTCGCATGAACAAATGAGAAAAACTGGGTAAAGTTCGCTTTGGCTGATTCGTAACAATAAGTTCATCTTCAGAAGAATCTGATTCCCTCTCTTGTATCAATAAAGAATGTCTACCTGAAGATAGCTTTAGATAAATCTGAAAGAATGATTGAATTACCTTGCAATAAAAAATCGGACGGTTCCTGTTTCGGGCAGTCAAAGTTTCTCCTATTCGGCAAGTGTTCTATGACAAAATTCTTCGCAATCTCTTGCAATTTTGCAATTGCCTGGTCCTTTGTATATCTTTACAATATAAGTGATGAGAATAATCTCTTTTCTTGGACTTTTGCTTACTTATAAGGCACCTTAAAGTCGTTGCTTGCGGTTTGTCCATTTTCTCTTAAAACTTGTCGACTGGTTCGAATGAGTTCATCTATGTCTTCCTGTAATTCACTGTTGTTTTCGGAGGAAGAAGAGTAGGACATAAAGCCTCTTCGCAGTTCTTCAGAGTCGTCTCGTTCGTCTTGTGGCGGTGAAGTTTCCATTTCAAAGCTTTCCCGCCAATCTCCCTCGAGAAAACATTTGTTGTTTTGTGCTTTGGCTTTAGCCAGTGCAACTGATGAAACCTTCCATAAAGGTGTCGTATATTTGTTTCTGTGAAAGTAATTTTGTGTTTAAACAAGCATATTGATTATTGGATAATATCTTAACCACTTAAAGTTTCTGTCAATGGGATTGGTTGACTTCAAACCTCTCAAGTCCACGTATAGACCACGTATTCTTCAACTTTAGTTCAAAAGTTCTTTCACTTTGCTTAAAGACTCCTTAAAGAATTACTCAACTGCTTTCCTAAAGTATTACTTTACGAGCCTTGTTTTTCCTTTTGGACTTTTGCGGTAAAGAGGCTTTCATTTCTATAGATCGTGTTGTTTTCTACAAATGCCTTGAAAACCTTTGATTATGTATGAAGTGATATAATTCTGGAGTTGTGAGAGAAGTATTCCTTTTTGGACCAATAACTACAACTCTACTCATAAGCCGTTGGTTTTTGTTGAACAAACTGCGCAGCTATTCTCGAATATAATCTCCAACAGCACTTAATAGTTGTGCTCTTCTGTCTTCCTTTCAACAGACCTTGGAAAGAGATTCAAAAGTCTAATAATATTGTCAGAATAACAAACTTGAATAGTCGATAGCCACTCAACCAGTGCTTCTGGTTGTTGAAAGAGGATTTGTTGCTATGTTTGGCAACAAATAGAAGTTTCAAGAACACTATGTAAATATGGTAAGTAGTTTCTGAATTTTGAAAATTTCACGGGTTGAACTTGTTTATCTTTTCAATGGAAACAAGGAATTGCTGAAAGTTTGAATATAGTTTGCTTCTGTAACTCTAGTTTGTATATTGCACAGCTTACAATCGTTATTTAGTAAATATTTCGTCACAATATACCAGTCAGAAAACTCAAGTTCTTCCTCTATTTGAAGCTATCCAACTTTGGCGTCGAAGGTTTTCTATATATCAAATCTTCGAAAGTTAGTATAGTGAACGATATTCATTCACACTCTCATGGTATAATAAACAATTGTCACAGGAGTATCTACAATTTGGCTCAGATATTTGGAATCGGAATAAACTTCGATCTCTGTTGCAGTCTGGGTTGAAAAGCGAATAGTGCTTGCCACAACTTCCATAAGTTCTTTAAACTATTACTGATAATAGTCTAAAAGCTCTATATACAGTAAAAATTACGAAATAGTTTCCGTTTCATTTATCAAAGCGCCAACTAATTTACGCAGCAATTTATCGGCTGCTACAATACCTATGCAGGAATCTTTTAACAGCAAGTATGTAGCCTTGAAACAGAGTCAACAGAGGAACAACTCGATGACGAGACTGTCTTTTAGATTCAGAATTCAACAGTTGGAGTAAAATTCTCTTAGTGCTATGTATCCTTTTTTTTTCTTTTCTAACTTTGATGTTGTTACGATCCTAATTTTTGTAGCACTGTAAGTCGTGACCTTGAGTATCGTCAAACATTACAGAATGAAATCCTCATGTTTATATATGTATATATCAAGGCATCTATAGGGATTTTGTCGATAATCTACAACTAGTATTTTACAGTCTATCAAGTATACTTGTACTAAAAGGAAAAACAAACTACTTTCGTTACAATATAACAAACTGGTAAATTGTAAAATCCATTCGATAATCTTTCTTATTCGGGAAAAAAGTAATACCTTCTCTGGAGACAAGAAGTGGAACAAAAATGCGCATCTCTAGCAACAAAATTCCAGGTTTGAAGATAGTCAAAGTCGAGCCTAACTCTTCACTTTCATTGGAAAAGTAGATAAACTTTAAAGTTACACGGCTAGTAACAATAGATTATGTAATTTGCTCAAGTTTGATATAGTTTTTGACAGTGTCTTATAAAACAGCCCCTGATTTATAACAACTTTTGAAAATTATTTGTTTTAGAAAATTTCTCAGATATTAAAACAAGATATTCCTAAATATTTTTGGAAAGAGACAAAACTATTTCTTGTAGGGTTGAAATGCCAATATTTCTCGAATGTGGATTATCCACAGACTTGAAAGCGTTCCTTAAATTCGATAAAATGTCTTTGCCAATAAAGTTTTCTACATCGGCTTCAGAAAGAATAACCAATTCACAGTTGTGAGGAATCACGAAATCTTCAACACTATCGCCAGATGAATAACAACGACTAGAATAATTCAAGTCCTCAGATACGTTGGTTGCTAACTGAGTACTCATAATAATCAACATACAATGCCATGTAGGATGACTAGTCAATACTTGATCATGCACTGGTTTTAAAAACTTTTGAGCTTCTTCCAAAATTTCATTCCATCGAATACCATTACGACTCCATCGGCCTTTACAAGCAATACCCACAATCATCAAGTTCTTCTCATTCGTTCTTCCATGCAACTTGAATAATATCTCTGGACTATGGAATGTTGAATGAAATGGAATATATATCTTTTCAAATTCTAATATTTCTTCCACTATCCTTTCCCATTCATCATTGCTTCCAAATGTCATTCTCTCTGCTCCTGATA
>NW_005178131.1:0-3376 GCF_000341285.1 Galdieria sulphuraria
CGAAACATTGTCCTGTTCATAAAAGAACCCTGGAAAATTCCTGGAATAGCAGAATGTACAATAGGCGAGGAATTAGAATGAAGAAAAGTTAATAAGCGAAAGCGAAAGATCTTCATAAATACAAATTCAAAGAAGACTCCTTTTGCTGTTGAAGTGTCGGGAATATAACTAAACGGAGATAAAGGAAAAAGTTCAGTAGCCTCACGGAAAAATTTATAGTTGCTATGAGCTCGCAATATAAATTCACAACAACCAATCTTGAATTCTTCGCCCAAAACTTCAGAGTAAAACCCAAAAGTTGCAACCAAATCCATCAAATAAGTTGTCGTTCCACATAGAGTAATTGCAAAGTTGATTGGAAAAACTGTCCCGAGCTGATAATTGAAAAGAACAAATTGATATCGAAGAAGGGTTGCAGAATCTAATATCTCCGGAACAATAAACGTTGTTGTCTTTCGTACTACAGAGTGAAAAATATCATCTAACACACTTTCCATATTGTCATCGTTGATAACAGGTTGCGACAAGTCTGCAGCTTTCTCTGCTAGGGCTACTAAAGTATTCTTTAAAATCAACGGAATACCTCCTGTCTTCTTTTTTAATAATTCTGCGAATCGATGTTGCAAGCCATCTGAGGGCAATAACCAGTCCTTCAAGGTCTTTCCACTATAAATTGCCAGCTCAAGATATTCATTAATATCGTTGAGGTTAAAAGGATTCAATCGCAACATATCGAGGCTCATGCTACTGGAGCGAGCATCAGACATACGGGCTGAGATTTGAGATGTCCTGCCTGCCAAATAGACGATTACCTTCCCTGTCATCAACAAATCACGCAAAAAGCGGAAAAACTTCCGGAAAGGTACATATTCTGCATCGGGCTCGATAAATTGTTTCATGGTAAGTTCACTATAGTATTTGGTGAGGTAACTCAGGTGGCTAAGTTCGTCTATCATCAAAAATAAATATTGTTTCTGAAACTGTTCGAGAAGATACTGGACAAATAAAGAAACACTAGGTTGCTTCATCGCTGCGTCCGTGAATTCTACAATTTCACGGGCGGTCATACCATTACACTGGGCTGTAGCCATAGCTATGTTATACATCAAAGCCTTTCGAAACCTTGGAAAAGGAGCACGAGAAAAACTCTCTCCTAGTTCAAAGCAAACCAACAAAATGTTTTCCGCAAAGTGCTTCCAAGAAAAAATCTTCGCATCAATTTTTCCCGACGAGCTCTTGTTGAAAACCTCCGTCTCCTTCTGCTCTTTTTCTTCTTCGGCGAATTTTTTTAAAAACTCTAAAAAATTTTGACCTACAAAGCTTTTGCCAGCTCCAAAAATATGTGGAGAAAAGGAAGCTGAAGGGCGTATGTTAAAGTTTTTCCCAACTGGAGAAAACTGGTGGAAATAAGTTTGAAGAATAGAGCAAATATCTTCTTTTCTATCTATTAATGGTACTTTTGTCATTCCAGGCAAACTTATGCGTATCTCTTGACTAGCCATTTTCCACGCCGCCAATCCAAAAATCAATGAATGAGTGATGATGAGAAAAGGTTGATGAAAGCGATGACCTAAAAGCTTTCAAAGGAGCCGAGAACAAAACACTTGGAGGAGGACAAAGGAGTTGGAAAGAGTGTATGTTTTATTGTTGGAGCTGTTGCTTTATTTGGTGATTGGTAAAACTGATCTCTTTGACACTTCTAGACTCACAATGACAACAGAGAGAAAGCAGGAATATTTTCTTGCTTGTCATAACTAGAAACTTTCTTTTACAATAGACAAGAAATAGTTTTCTATGAGTTTTTGTGGTAAATTAGATTGATGGGTACTCTTTCTATGGCTTGTATACTGTAAGAGAGTTTTTCTACTATCTTCCACACCATCTTACACGCAAACTCCTATATACAAGTCTAATAAGATGCAAACCTTTTGTAAGTTACAGACGAAATACAGTGGGAAACAGAGAATTGCAATGAATGGGAAGTCTGTTTATGTGCAACCGTTCGTAGCAGAGTTTATAAATACAAAAATATCTAATTGAATTTGGAGAAGAGTATGATGAAGATTGTCATACTGACTTATCATTAAATACAAGCCATTATGGATGTAATAGCTACACAAGTTGTCTATCCTTTGTTCGACTTTTAAAAAGTTGTGAATATGTCTTATATAAGGACATCAATTAAGGCTTCAAATATAGTAACTATAACCGTTCATTTTCTGCACATCGATGCTGAAAAAAGAGCAAAAGATTGAGCCAAAAAAATAATTTTGCTAAAGAAGAAGCCTTGTATACTTGAGTCAAGGTCGAGTAGTGTACCAACTTGAAAGCTTCAGCAATTCTCCAACTGAAAGCCACTCCATATTGAAGAACCTTTACCCAACATGACTCTTGGCTGAAAGACGTTGTAGTTCCTAAGTTATCGGTCAAGTGATTGTTGTGGAATGACAATACTTCAAGATTGGATATGGTTTCCTTTGACTAATTAGAAACAATTCTGTTCCACTCTCAAAGTTGTCCTTTGCAATGCAATATAAATAGAACTCCTCTGTAAATAGTGACTTTCTGAAATAGAAACTTTTTTTCTCTGTTTGTCACATGGATAGATTCATTTAAGATGCTCTTGTTCTATTAATAGTCAAACGAAATTTTTTATATCGAATATCATCTTTGCAACCGGGTTACTTTCCCTATCTAAGAGTCGGTGAGTTTTCAGTCTAATTCACTAAAACAGAGTTTGAATATATAGTCTCGTGAATACTTTTGAGATAGTTTGAATTGCAAACTAAAATACTTTTTTTAGTATTTGTTCTTATCTTTGTTATATTTTCTCTTGGATCCAACAAGTTTCATATTTGTAGGAGCCATTCATATGAATTCCAAGGCTAGAAATGCAGTTTGAAAAAAACTCATAAAAACGAAAGGAATCTAAACTTTTATCGAATTTCAAGAAGCTAAAACTCTTTTTAAGACCGCAGTGTAGGTTCTCAAGTTGGATGAAGCCTGAAGTTTTTGCTGCCACTTTTTTCGTTTGGTCTAAAACCGAGGAAAACTCTCTTCTATTCAGTTAACAAAAGACAGGAAGGACAGTCCAAGTGAAATCTACAAACAACTTTTTCTGTCTCAGTCTTTGAGAATTATATAAAAGGAGTTACTGTTCTTCTTTCAACAGACTAGAAAGACAACATAGCAGACACTTGAAGAATGTTTTGAGATATTCTTAGGTAACCACTTTACTTAGTATTTGGACAAGAAAGGATATTTTTCATTCTAGTTGTATCAACATGTATGTATATATAGTCTATTCATTTTGAATCATTGCTACAACTCTGCAAAGTGCAAAATTGACACCAAAAATAGCCTTCAAATAAAAGCT
>NW_005178130.1:0-3341 GCF_000341285.1 Galdieria sulphuraria
CATCTTCGTCTACTCCTTCTTCTTCTACTAAGAAGAAATTAGAAGAAGCTGTAGCGCACGGAATTGATGCAGTTGAAGACCTGACTTTAAATGGAATGTTGGTTTCTTTTGCGTCTATTGTAGCAGTGTTGCTAGCTATTTTGACTTTGATATCGAGGGGTCGCAGAATGTACATTTCAACTTGTTCTTATTCCGTTGCTTTTGGATTGCTTTTGCTCCTGTTTTCATTCACGTTGTGAACAAGTATTGGGAACAAGCAGAAGGATCGTCTATGCATTCTTGTGCAGCTTTCGTAGCTTTAGCCAAAGGGTCAGTTCCGTCAGGGCAGTTATAGGACTTGCAGCAATAGAAATAGTCATTTGAATAACAACTGTTGGCATTTATATACTGATAGTAGAACAAATAACTCGAAAAACAGAAGAAAGCTACTGAAAAAATAAAGAAAATGTCAAACGGGTGCCAATTCATGTTTTTTGTCTCCCAATTCTAGGAAAAGAGCCATCCACATCATCTCGACACACCAAAACAGGTCCTTGAAAGTCTTTTCCTAATTCTTCCTTAGTAGAGCACACTACATTTGGAAAAAGAGGATGAGTCCAAGTTTTTGAAAGAGCTTCAGCATCTTCGATAGTTGTGCAATGAGACAGAAAACGTTTGAGCAACACAATATCGCAATTGCAGTGAGGACCCATTATCCAAAATAAAGCTCTGAGATCTTCTGTCAAATCAATGAGAAGAGTTTTTGTTTCAAAAGATTGAAGTGCCGCGTGCAACAAGAAATCCGAAACATTCTCAGATGACATTTCTAGTTATTTTTTTTCACTGGGTAGGCCCGATAATATGATGAAGAAGGAGGAGACCAGGAAGGCGAGGTAATCAACACTGCAATTCCTGTGACAATCAGCAATCCAAGAACCGCAAACAGAACCCATGATCTGCTTTTGTCCATGTTTTAAAAATTGAGCTATGCTGATTTACAATGGACCACGCACGACGAGAAATGGAGCAAGCATTTCAGTAGACTGGTATGATCAGTCTCGTGGAATTATTTTATGGACATTGACAAATCCTACTTCAAACGCCATTTCGGTCTCCTTCAATAGAGGTCAGAATGAGTTGGGAGTTCCTCCATATTTTTTTGGAGACGCCTATTGGGGTACTTACATTGTGGAAAATTCTCTAGCATTCTTCTTAACGGGAGCCCCCAGTCCCATGTCTGGAGACTACACTTCGAAACCTATTCCGTTAGCTCTTTTGTTCACTCCAGTCGGTTTCGGTCTAGCATTTGTCTTCACAATCGCTCCGAAATCTGTCATTACAGTTGAAGAAGGAGGATTCACCAACGACAGCGACGGCGAGATCAACACTGTCGCCCAGATTTCCAACATTATAGAGTCCGTTTACGTAGGAACCTTCGAAATGTCGGCTAGCTTTAGCGCTTTATCGAACTGCGAGTTCATAGCTCCTTGTGCTAATTCTCCTGCGAAGAGTAAAGTCGCCTGTTTTGTGACTTCCGACGTTCCCATTTCGTGTTCGAGCTCTGAGGTAGGAACTGATATAACAAGTGTGTTTTGGCCCTCCAGTGACGTTTCCTATGATTTGTCAACTTTTCAAAATTTCGAAGAATAAGGAGCGAATCAACCATCCCAAGACTGAGCCTGCAAATACAGCAATAACCAAAGCGAAACTTCGTTGACCGTTACCGACGATAGAATTAGCTAAATAGAAAATAATTTCGTTTACTGCTAAGCCAGTAAAAAAACCTCTGTAGCTTAGAAATCCACTTCTGTCTCCTCGAAGAAAATTAAGAAGAAACGAAGCGATTCCAGAAGAGGCAGTTGGTTTGTAGGCAGTTGGAATAGCAGACAGAGACATTTTAGTATTGAGTTAATTAAAAATAGCTAGAACATGGATCAGAACGCCTCATATTTTGCTAGAGGTGATAGACTGCCATTCAGGAATACCATCCATTCGGAAAGAGAAAACAAAATTCCGTTCTACTGGATTTCTTTGTTTGTGACGATTGCTGTCGTCTTGGCTCTCGTTGTCATTGTCGTGATCATAGTGAACTGGTCTTTTCCGCCTGCATATAGTGAAGTTTCAGCGTCTATTCCTAACAAACTAGATGTCGTCCCCTTGAAAGAATATCAATTTGTGTGCCCAAACAACGAAATCATCACAAAGCTGACAGATAATAAGGTCCAATGCTCCGGTGGAAAAGAAGAACAGCTGTTGATGACAACATATAATTCACAGACGTTCGAGAACTCAAGCGGATTTGGAGGAGTGGAAGTCTATTCACTCAATGGAGAAACGTTCTTTATCGAGCCTTTGACAAAAAAAAGCTCCTATCAAAACCCTTGCCCTCATTCTCACTGCTCTCCGGTAGTTGTTCTCTGTCCGAACGGTGACGTGTTAACTGGACTTAAATATGCCACGTACAAGAAACAAGTGGTGTCTTTAAGCCTCATTTGCAGATGATTTGTCAGTTTCCAGTGCATAAGCAGCAAACATTGCAGATATAGCAAGATAAGTTAGCTGCTTCCAGTCGGAAGCTCTGGTTAATTTCAAGGATAAATGAAGGATCGTCCAATTGCGACTGTTTTCTTCATACAGAGATTTACCGATGCTGCTAGCAGTCTTTGTCACACTGTTAGGATACATTTTGGGCACTGGAAGGTCCATGTACTCAAATAATTGTTTGAGGTAGTCCACAACTTCCGTACCGTTATTAGACAACTTACTGGGGTCAAACATCAATCCGACAGTCCCTGCAAGTTCAGCGATGTCTGATTCAGAGCTCACGTTTTCAAAGGCGTCTTTGACCCCTTGAGCTATTTCTTCATCATAATGCTCTTCAACGAACGAATAAAGCTTATCTAAAAATTGAGTCCAGCTCATGTTCTCATAGGAGGGATTTACTGTGATGAATTGGTTGAGCCTTTGAAAAACGACTTTAGTGCGTTGGCTGCCACTGCTGTCGCTTCCGCTCTTTGAGAAGGAAGCAGCAGAGGCCATCGGAGTTCTTTTAGAAAAGGAAGACGAAGATGGGCGAGAAGATGAAGAAGAAGATGAGGAAGGAGCTTTCATGGAAGTCGCAAAATTACTCATGGCTAGTTTCTCTTTTAGTAATTAGTCTTCTTTTTTTTAAAAAAAAGAAAATGGACTACCCAACAGGACCTGCTTTTTCTCAATTGGGATGTTTTTCTAAGACCGTCGTTTCTCCCTTCCAAGTGGAAAATCCAACCAGCATCAAACAGTACTTGATCTTAGTCGTGGAGAATGTAGCGGCAGCAAAATCCAAACGAATTCTAGGCAGCGAAGAGACCGATATTCTGAAG
>NW_005178129.1:0-3338 GCF_000341285.1 Galdieria sulphuraria
AGTTGCTCTACAAAGAATAAAAATGTTGTCAACTCGCAAGCAATATTCAGCAGAATAAGATAACACAAGTTATCTGATTCTTTTGCAGAGTCAAAATCTCAAATGATATTTTGGTTGTTATCCAAACCGGCAAAGGTCTTACTCTCTTAAATATACCGGATAGATTTCGTCTCCTAGTGAAAAGGAAAGAATATAAACGTAGAAATAATGGAAAAATAAGAATCTTTCATCTCTTCTTGGCAAAGTAATAAAGAAAGGTGAATCTTGAAATATATGTGCAAGGAGAACCAAAAGCATCACCACTTTTACTGTTGTTATACTATTGAAAACTCTCAACAAGTTCTTTACGTGGAGAACGAACCAATAGCCCTGAATCGTTTGAGGTTCGATCCTACTTATCGTAGGTAGCTTATGTAGGAATTTGTGTATAGACAAAAGTATTCCCAACCTTTGGTCAGTTTTTTACTATTGTCCTGTCCTCTGTATACTTTCCAATTCTACAGTTGAATATACGATTTATTATTCTTTATAACTCGTAATCGAACAAAGATTGTTCCCTGAGCGTAATTTGCATAGAAGGAAGGGTTCTAGTTCTCACAACGCAAGCCAAACAGAGTTAATGTCATTGAAATTGGAAAATGACAATTTTACACCTTTAAGCAGTTTTCCTAAATTTTGAGTGACCAACAAAGAAAGCTTCTCAGATCGAGAACGAGTCAAAAACTGGTTGTAGCAAAACCGTTCTTGATTTGTTATCAAAATAGGCTCACAAGTAGTTCCAAATTTACCTTGCAGAGACAAGATTGATCAAACTCAACTCTGTTAAAGGGCTACATTGTCGCTAGGGAGTTGAGAGGACCTTTGTTACGACACTGTTCTTCTCGTTTCACAAAATTACTGAGATGTGAGATTGATTGTATCTAGCACACTTATTGTTCCAGAACCTTTTTACATATCTCCAAGTGGAATATTTTCTTTCATAAAACTCACTAGTCACTCAAAATAATATATCTCCAGTGAAAGGAGAGAATACATAGCATAACAATCCAATTAGAAATGAACACAATGGTTTGATTGTTGGATGGAAAGGAATGCTCAGTGAGTGTTGTCAACGCTGTGGACCTGGTTCAACGTTACTTCTGAAACTTTTCCGAGTTTAATTTCCAAGTCATTCTTCGTTTTAGTTGGACAAGTGAATTTCTATTATCTACGTTTCCTTTTAAGCCCTTCAAATGTTTCTTTTAGAACAATCCATCGAGTCTTGAGCTCGGAGTTCCACGTAGACTGTAGTTTCTTTTTAGTATTTACAACTTTTATTATCTCTTTGGAGTTTATATACTTTATGCAACACTTGTTTTTATTTCACTTCTGGTCTTGTATGGAAATTTGAGATTAGCGTTGTCGAGAAGAGAGCAAAGACAAAGGAATTCAAGCTGTGGTTGAGTGTTGGTACTTTAGTCAACTAGTTGTCTCACAAGTTTGTTTATTTTTATCGATAATTGTTTCAGAGCATTTTTGCGTATTTATTAGCAGTTGAAAGTCCTGTAGTCTGTTGTTGAGATTCTGAGAATCAGGCTTGGGGCTATTATTTCAAAGATATTCTACAAGAACAAGAAACCAGTCAGACTCTCAGTTGAGTGTTTTGGTCAGTTCACAGATTAACTTTTTGTATGTTAGTTTTTTGTCTTCTATATGACTCTTTTCAAGATGGAGAAATCGATCTGTAACTCTGCAACAGGCATTTCTCAGGATAGCATAGGAAAGTCTCGAGTCCATCATTGCTTATTTTCAATGATTGTTTGTATTGTTGTGCTTTTAGATCAATTCTCTATTGATTCGAGTATGTCTTTTGAAATATTATTTGCGGAAAAATGACACCCATAAGGTTTGACAGTTTATGAAAACGAAAGCTGAATAAACTTGTTTTTCGAAAGCACGGAAAAAGTTTCAACTTAAAATATACTCACCTTGTTGGGAACCATGAAATAAAGCAAGCAAAAGGGACACTGTTGAAAATCTTGGTTGTGTTCACCTGGGTAAAAAGTTGTGACAATGGCGATTGTAGTTACTCGTCCGTTTTTGAAAGACGTCTTTGTTTTTATGAATTACTGGGTTTACCAAAGGTGAAATATGTTTAAAAGGATATTTTAGTAGTAAGAGTGATAGTAGTGGAACTAGTATTGCTGTTGTTTCTGAAAGGCATCTATTGCAAATCGTCTTTGGTCCTTATATAGTTGAAGAGGAGGGTAACAGTAGTAGCAAAGTATGAATGGGAAACAAGGAGACTTGTGTGAAACAAAACTTGCATGTCAAGAGTGCTGCTGATCTGCTTTTATTCCCAACACACTGAAAGTCATGCTGTTGAAAATAGTGGTAGTTGTAGCTGTCAAAAAGGCGAAAAGGAGACACAACATTTTGTGCAAACAGGTTGTGTTTGGATAGTATACAAAGTAGCTCTGAAAGAAACTCACGAAGGATTGGTTGAACTTCTACAATGTTACACAAGTGCACACATTGATGTCATCGTGTCCGACTAGAGTTTTTGGTTTGACTCTGAAAATAAAGTCCAACTTTTGGTAGATAATTCCTATAGAGCATACGCAGACGAACAGAGTGGTTTGCAAATACATTGACACGAACCTAAAACATTTTTCGACTATCGCAGCAAAATCAAACCATTCGTTACTACTTGAAATTCAACCAGAACAGCAACAACAACAAATATGAGCCCAAGGCTAGTACAGTATGGCATAATCATCAAGTCTATAAAGAGAATGATTGGTGCTTCTATCTTTTACTGTTTTCTTCGTTGTTGGCATGAGTGGAGAATTGCAATTGTTTTATTTACTTGGAATTGTAAAATGACAGCAACGACAACAACAAACAAGAGAAAGTCATAGTGTATTGGTTAGTGGTACAGGAATATTAATAATAGTTTTTGTCATAAAAGTACGAATTTGACCTATTTTTTACTATAAAGGAAAATTATATTGTTGACTTTACAAAATAAAAGGGCACTATTTGCACACTTACGACTATTTCTGTACCTTACTATCAGTAGAACTACATGCGGTTCTGATTTTGAACAACAAATAGAGTATCGAGTTGTTTACTGGTCGATTTTCGATTTTCTTGTATCTATTTGAGACTAATCTTTATCTTTTGATTCTTGAAATGAACTTGTTTGTTACCTCATGATAGTATGATGAAGCAATTAGTCGTCATTTCTTTTCGGAAAACGTAGACGAAAAAACTTTTCAGAAGCTTTTTTCATTGGAAATCTCAATCACATAGAATCTCTTTGTCCCTTGATAGTTGTGTTGCTTTGGAGGGGTAGG
>NW_005178128.1:0-3329 GCF_000341285.1 Galdieria sulphuraria
TGGCCCCTTTTTTCCCCATTCCCTCCAAGACAATTTTCAAACCAAAGTTGGTCTATCATCCTTTACCCGCAATCGACCATTGCGTTCCCCCATAAAACTTAATAAACCCTAATATAACTTAATATAACTTAATATAACTTAACAAACCTAAAATAAGAAAATTGACCTTTGTGACATTACACAATTACTATACTTTTGAAAAAGTAAAGTTATTGCAATTTTCGGTTTCCTCGGTTTATTTCTATTATTTTTATTTCTAAACTGTATCCTACTTAATTTTTTTTGGACATCTTTAATCCCTTAAATGCAACTTCTTTTTGTGTATCATCTAAAATTGTGTCTTATCGCTCGCATAGATTGGTATCTATTTTGCAATTTACTCATGTTTAAAAATTAAATTTTCCAGTAATTGTATGATTCTATTCTTTTTTGTTTATGTCGCGATTAATTCTAGTTAATTATTTTTGCATCTATAGTTTCTGTTTTTAGTAACTATTTTCAAACAAAAAATTATCTTCTCTTGTCCATTAAGCAGCTACTTTATTATTTATATTTTTTTAATAAATTTTTTTTACTATATTCAATTGATTGTGTCGAAATAGAATTTACTTTGAAACATTGACATATAAGCGTTGAAAATCAACGCGGTAATAAATTTTTTATTTATTTTCAATGTTTTAATTAACTGTAGTATTTTGTTAGCATAGTTTTATTAAGTTTAAAAAAGATTTTTTTTGACTGAGGTTGTAGTATGAAAATATAGAAATATTGCGTGAGCAGTATGTCGTCAATCTTACTACTACCTCCATCTCATAAAATATAATTGAAGGTCAACTTTTGATCTTCTACTTTTAAAATTTGAATCTCTCTAACACTCTTCTGGTATTTTCTTAATTTCCTCAATTCAAATTACTCTGTCCTTTTCATACACTGTAATTACAGTTTTCAATACCCCTTCCCATTTCCAATTTACCCATTCTTCCTCCACCACTCATAATGATAAATCCCCAATCTAAATCGCTGTTGGGTTGGCCCCCCTTTCTTCCCAATTGGCCCCAATCCTTCCTCCCCTCCCACTCATTTTCCCCTATGGCAATTTTGAAATCACAATTGCCCATCCACATTTCGAATTGCCCCCTCTCCAATTTGGCCCCAATCCTTTCCCCCACTCATTTTCCCCACGGCATTTTCCAATTTACATTTGCTCCAAACCCTCTCCCAATTAATTTACCCCTTCTTTCCTCCATCAACACTCCCCCATGACAATTTTCAAACCAAAGTTGCACTACCATCCTTTACCCGCAATTGACCATTTCATTCCCCCATACATGTTCTCTCATCAAATGACAATTTACCAGATGCAATTCTTTGTTTTTTCCAGTTACTTTTTTTTGAATCTTCTACTTGATCCTTTTCAATATGTCTATTTCTTTGAATAAAAAACTTTTCTTTCTATACATACTACGACTATGTCCTCTTTTTTTATAGGTTAGCTGTCACTTTTGATGTTATTAATTTTTTAAAAAAATAATCCTTGCGTTTATGGCGTGTCTGTAGTATAGCATGTCAAGGTTGCTATCAAATTTTGCTGATCGTTTTTTTTTTGTTGTGTATATTTTTAGTAAATATTGTCAAACTAAACTAAAAATTATTTATTTTTGTCAATAAAATGGATACTGTATAAATATACTCTCATTAAAATTAATTCTTTTTTGCTTTGTTGAGTTTTTTGTGTTTATATAATATTCACTTTGAACATTTCATTGTAACAGTTGAAAATTAAGTCAATGATTAAATTTTTTAATAATGTTTTAAATGTTTCAATTAACTATATCAAATTGTTATTATATTGTCTTTAGAAATTTAATATGAAGATTATTTTAGAGTAAAAATGTATTATGAAAGCATGGAAACAGTATGTAAACAGCATGTAATTGAACTTTCTACTACTACTATCTCATAAAATATAACTGAAGGTCAAATTTCAATCTCTTTTGCTTTTCGAATTGGAATTTTTCAAACACTCTTCCTGTATGGATTCTCCCAAGATTTTCAATTGACACTCAGTCCTCTTTGCACACTGTCCTCAATTTAAATGCCCCCATTTCTAATTTACCCATTCTTCCTTGCATCCATAATGGCAATTTTCAAATCAACACAATCGCCTTTGGGTTGGCCCCTCTTCTCCAATTTCCTCACCCCCTTTCCCCACTCATTTTCCCCCATTGCAATTTCCCCACTCTTTCCCATTTCCAATTACCCATTCTTTCCCAGCCCACCACAATGGCAATTTTCAAATCACGATCACCTTGGGGTTGGCCTAAATTGGCCCCTTTCCCCACCCATTTTCCCCTTGGCAATTTCCCCACTCACTCCCATTCCCAATTTACCCATTCTTCCCCACCCCACACCCAGAATGGCAATTTTCAAATCAAAATTGCGCGGGCACATTTTCAATCGGCCTCTCTTTTCAAATTGCCCATCTTTCCCATTAGCAGAAAAAATCACTAAAAAGTTTGTGTTGTATACTGGTACTCATCATATTATGCAGAATCACACCCTATAACAAAATCAAAACTCTCGTCTCACAGAATAGAATAGCAATATGATCCATTATTTAGTAATTTGTAAAAAGAATGCACTCCAATGAGCTGTGGTCGACGACTTGTTATATAGTAAAAACTATCTGCAGCTATGAAAAGAGAATGTAGGGATTTTCTCTCATTATGATTCTTGCCAAGCAAACTATCAACTAGGTTATCCTTTATGCGTTAAGATAAATGACTACTAGTACTAGCTGGCATTTTGTTTGTCAAACCTATTTGGGTAAATTCTTCCAATAAATCCATATGATCATTTTGTATTCGCTGTTAAAGAGACTATCGACGATATATAAATACTATATGAGACAAAGTCTAGGATATGAATAACTCCACTAACATATGGGATAGTTTTCGTGTGCTAGTATAAAACAACTTGAGGGAAAAAAAGACTTATGAAAAATGGACAGACAATATACTGTAATTCAAACAACCCATTTCATTCTATCAACACTATCCAAGCCAAATTCAACTTGAGAATGCACAATGAACTTACTCCTATTTATGTCACTTGCCTTGTATAAGTCTTCTTCAATAGTTAAAACTTGTCTTTGATTCACCTACCAGCAACTTGTCTAAAGTGCATTCTTACATCGGCATGATGTGAAAGTCTGCAAGAGTGAGATTGTTTTTCCAACTTCTTATCAGTTCGCTTCTGAATCATCATAAAAAATACTCTTTTGTCTTTCTATTTGTTGAAACAAGAAAAGAGTAATGAGTTAACGAATT
>NW_005178127.1:0-3328 GCF_000341285.1 Galdieria sulphuraria
CGTTCTAATTCCGGAGCTACGGAAGACTTTGGGCATTCCTTCCGATCAATATCTTCTGATAGCTTTTGATGAAGTTGGTGTCCTAGACGAAAGTCTCGACGAATTTCATTTCAAGAGAACCCATGACGGTAGAGTTCGACCATACAACGACTTTATCGGTATCATTAGTCAATTGTGCAAAGAACCCGATTTGTTTTTTATAGTTGTTGGGAAAAGCAAGGGTTTAAGTATTAAGAATTATGTGGCTTTCGGGCTATCGAGAGTTATACTACATTTTATTTCTTTATCACCTTTGGACGCTTCCAGTATCGTTGAATTCCTTGAAAAGACTCTTCTTGAAACACCTACTCAAGTTCCAGTTTGTAATGTCTTATGTAGTTCTTCATTTTCAGTAAATGAATTGGCAGATTCGTTATTGGAATGTACAGGTGGAGTTCCTGGTTTGTTGACTCGTGCAGTGAATATGCTTTTGAATTATATAATAGCAAGAAATCAGCCTTTCATATCGAAAGAAGAATGTTTGACATGTATGAACGACGATAATTTCCGAATAATTTGCACTGAACCATTTGTGGAACGAATATTGAATTTGGACGAAGATAGAAAAAGTGTTTTTGATATACTTTTGATGATGGCACTTTATCGTATACCGTTTCAAGTAGATGACATATTGACCTCGGAGTCCTTTTTATATGATGCCGTAACTGAGATGGGACTATATCGATATCCTATTGACCAGAATACTTTTCAAGTCCTGATTCCAAAAGTTATTTGTTGGATCTTCAAGAGGGACCCTTCCATATCTTCTTTGGAAAAGATACTTCTTGGATCACTTGATGTCGAACCAGTAGATTGTTTCTTTTATTCAAAGTGTCGTGTATTTGAAGGAATTGTTGCTTTACGACTAGTTTTGATGTTGCCTTCAAAGAATCGAAATGAGTTGAGGGAATTGTTGTGTCAATTGTCTCCAATATGGAAACAAATGAAACTTCCAATCAGTACAATATCACCTATTCACTATATGAAGTCTGTTGTTAGTTCTAGAGAAACAAGAAGTGAATCGAACAAGAGTCGAAGAACTTTTGCCAATACTGAATGGAATAAGATTATTCGAGAGACACTTTATTTAGAGACTATTTACATTCCTTTGGACGCTACTTCTCATAGTCCTGATATTATATTCCAATTACAATCTCCTGTGGAACCCAAAGTTCTTACTGTTGGAGTTGCATGTAAAGGACGTTGGAAGTCGGAAGGAATTGGCTGGTCAGATATTATAGATGAAGCCAAGAAATTTTTAGATCCTGTATATGATCAAGTCTTATCCAGTGCAATGGATTATCATCATTGTATGCTTATTATCGTTAGTACAAAGTTGTCATTGAATGTTTCTAATGAGTTGGGTAATTAGAGTCGTTGTTACTCCAGTGGAATGTTTATTGGAGGTGATTCATTCAAAGTACCTGATAATTGTGAACTTGTTATTCTTTGTGAAAGAGATGTCCAAATGCTGATTGACAAAGAAATATTGAATGGACTTGAAAGAGCATTTTGTGTTTCTCATAATCCTACTTTTTGGGATTTTGGATTAGATTTACTTGATAGAATCCGTAACAGTTTCTTAAGTTGGCAATAGATTCTAACTCAGTCCTTCCCTTTGTTTTGAAGAGCAAGTAAAATTTTTTGTATGTTTGAAACTCGGTTACAACTTATTTGCTTTCACTCTGAGGATTATTGTCTTAATATGGTACTAACCACGAAAATCAAAATAAGCCTATTGTTGTAAAAGTCACTGTCACAGTTTGACAGGTCTTGTTTGCTTCTTGTTACTACTCAGGAGAGTGTCTTAAAGTGTTGACGATTGGGTTTTATACAAGGTCTTGTATTCGTCAAAGACTTTATTTATAGTTCGCCTTAAGTTGAAGGTTCCTTAGCTGGTCTATTTTCTAATAGCTCAGAGAAGTTGTTTTTATATACAATCGCACACAAACCAATATCTACTCTTTATTACAAAAAAATGAAAAAGATAGTCTTTATCTAAGAGGCAAATCATGTTCTTATCAAGACTTGTTCAAAGCTTCAAAAGACTTTCGTCTCAATCAAGAGTTTGAGCATTGGACTATTAAAGAAGATTGATCGATCATTGTTGTATTTTACTGTCGCATAGTTTACTTCATAGCTTGCGATATGTCTAGTGAGCTTGAACCAGAAACCGTATATGACATGGTGTTAGTAGACCGAGAAAATGATGTTCGTGTAGTAACAAAGCAGTTATTTAGGCTATACACTCTCCGTAAACTTGGTCCCCCTTTCAAACCAGTCATACCCTTTGGTCCTCACCTCTTCGGAAGTGGGAAGACAAAATTCGTACAAAGTTACTTGGAACTAGTGAATAATATGGGTGAAAGTGCACTGATAGGTCTCGATCACGTTTGTGAGTCTGAGAAGGCCAACCGAAGAGGTTTCTTGGAGAAATTAAAAAGGGCTTCAGTGTTGTACGTCGATTTAAGGGAGTTGGAGCCCACAGACCCGAAAGAACGCAACCTGGAATGGGCAGTCTACTATTTGTTAATCAAGGCCGCCCACTCTCAAGTTGGCGCTGAAATATTTTCAAAGAAAGAAGCCTTCGAAAAGGTGGATATGGAACCTTCCAACTTAGTTCCACTATTACGAGATATACTAAGGATTCCTTCTGATCAATATCTTCTGATAGCATTTGATGAAGTTGGTGTCCTAGACGAAAGTCTCGACGAATTTCATTTCAAGAGAACCCATGACGATAGAGTTCGACCTTACAACGACTTTATCGGTATCATTAGTCAACTGTGTGAAGAACCCGACTTGTTTTTTATAGTTGTTGGGAAAAGTGAAGGCTTAAATATATACAATTACGTAGCTTCAGTCTCAAGGGTTCAGTTAGTATTTATTCCTCTTTCGCCGCTTGAGAAACATAGTATCGTGGAACATTTGGAGAAAAGTTCTTCCTTTTTATTCCCTGGGAGCCCAAAGGTTTCAGAAATTCTTTGTCACGAAGACTTCTCAACTAGTGAACTTGCAGAATTGTTGTTGGAATTGACTGGTGGTGTTCCTCGTTTACTTGTTCGAGCAATCAGTTACCTTTTGCTGTATAAATCATCCAACAACAATTTCTTATTATCTAAGGAAACCTTCTTGATCATAATGAATAGCTTTCTAGTAACAAATTATTGTGTTGCGACATTCTTACCTCGTCTGATAAGTCTCAGTGAGCAGCGTAAGCGCTTGTTAAGAATGCTTACGTTATTATCTTTGTATCGTATTCGATTTGATTTTGATGAAACTGTGCAAA
>NW_005178126.1:0-3288 GCF_000341285.1 Galdieria sulphuraria
TGTTACCATATCCAAAAGGAAGCCTCTGCTAGTGTACCCATCAGGTTATACTTCGCAAGAGTCTTCTTTCACGTGCCTAACGCAAGGAACTTTTGTATAGTGACTCACTTATTCAATGATCTGATGGTTGAGAGTGGAAGAAGAATAGTAGGACTCATCTGGACAAATCGTTCTTTGAATATGCTGAGCTTTTAAAAGTTTTACTTTTTTTTATATTGGAAGAGATAATAGCCCTCTTGGAGTTATATCTTTCCTAAAGCAGCTTTGTATTCTTTATAGTTTGCTTTCTTGTATATCTTTAAAAGTTGTGGTTTTTACAAAGTTTACCGTACAAGAGGATGCAGCAAAAGCCTTTAAACATAAACAGTCATGTTTACCTTCAAAAGCACCTCAACTGTATAGTCGACTATTGAGGAGAAGGAATTCAACTATGATTCAAACGTGAAAAACGAGAAGAGAATCGATAGAATAGACTCAATTCGATTGAATTGAATTTTTCTTGAAAAATATCTTTTCTCCTCTTAGCAGAATCCACAATATCAAATGCCACTATTTTCAGAGGAGAAAGAAACAGGAGTTATTGACTCTTACAGAAATTGAGTATTGATGATACACTTGTGTGAGTCAATGTTGTTTCTGAGATTTGATAACACCACGCGATATTTTGGATCCTTCTTTGCACATTTGTTTTGGTTTGTCTATTGCTATCATCAACTTTTGTAGCTTTAGTGATAAGCTGCTACTTGTCATGATATCGTAAGAAAGGAATTTGATGATTGCTGAAAATAAAGCAGTGCTGTGCTTGTGGGTTTCTGCATTTCTACTAAATAATAATATTTCAACTGGAGCTTTTGAATAGACCGTACAAGAGAATGACTTGGTTCATACACTAGTTCCGTGTTTCGAAATGAAGCAAAAGTGACGTAAAAACTATTCCATAAAATACAGAAAATCTAGAGAGAGACGTCTATGGAACAAAATCTTCATGAACAATCTATATTGCTCGGAACTCTCATGACTACTCTCGAAAATTCTGAAAGAAACTTTCTTATCTATGTGAGAATGGGCCATGTTCAATAGCTTTATACTCTCAAAGAGCATAAAAAACTTGTGAAATAAACATTGGCTTCCTTCCAATACTCCTTGTACCCTATGAGAGTTGTCATTATATTAGCATACGAGAATAAGAATATCGATAGCGGAAAAAGCCATATTGATCGTTCTTCCATAGTTCAAGTCATCTCAGTCCAAGCCATAAAAGGTATGACATAGTCATCAGTTGATAAAGAGAAGAAGTTGGATTGGTATCCTTTACTGTTTTCCTTGTTGTTGTTGTGACCGACAAACAGTCAATCGTTCATTTATTTATATTTGTACTCCGAAATAAACAAAAGATTGTTTAATTTCACTTTGGCGATGGCGAGTTTGGATGAAAAGTGGAAAGCTGTGGACAACTTTGAGTCTATTGTGGTAGATCGTGAAAGAGATGTTGTTCGAGTGACAAAAGAATTGTATGATCTTCATAAAGGCCGAAAGCAACTCAGGGGTGTAACAAGTAGTTGCAACTATCGCTTGACCATACCATTCGCCCCTCACATCTTCGGCTCAGGCAAAACGACCTTTGCCCGAACCTATTTGGAGTTGGTGCAAAGGTTTGGTGAAACTTCCCTGTCGAAGTTTGCTTCAGACCCTTCGAGAAGAACCTTTTTGGAGAAGCTGAAAAGGGCTTCGATTGCTCTTTGTGGATTTGAGGAAGTTGGAGCCCACAGAACCGAAAGAACGAAACCTAAAGTGGGCAGTCTACTATTTGTTAATAAAGGCTGCCTGCTCGCAAGCAGGTCTGCCGAAATCCAGAAAAGAAAGAAGCCTTCAAAAAACTGAAACATAGAACCCGACAACCTAGTTCAAAAAATACGAGAAATACTAAACATTCCTTCTGATCAATATCTTTTGTTGGCATTTGACGAAGTTGGTGTGTTGGATACAAAGGGAACCCTTTTTGAACTGGAGAAGAATGACAAAGGTGTGGTTCGACCTTACAACGACTTTTTCGGTATCATTAGTCAATTGTGCAAAGAACCCGACTTGTTTTTTATAGTTGTTGGGAAAAGCAAGGGTTTAAGTATTAAGAATGATGTGGCTTTTGGGCTATCAAGAGTTATATTACATTTTATCCCTTTATCACCTTTGGACGCTTCCAGTATCGTTGAATTCCTTGAAAAGACTCTTCTTGAAACACCTACTCAAGAACCGGTTTGTAATGTCTTATGTAGTTCTTCATTTTCAGTAAATGAATTGGCAGATTCGTTATTGGAATGTACAGGTGGAGTTCCTGGTTTGTTGACTCGTGCAGTGAATATGCTTTTGAATTATGTGGAAATGAGAAATAAGCCTTTTATATCGAAAGAAGAATGTTTGACTTGTATGAATGACTACGATTTCCGAATAATTTGTGCTGAACCATTTATGGAACGAATATTGAATTTGGACGAAGATAGAAAAAGTGTTTTTGATTTACTTTTGATGATGGCTCTTTATCGTATACCGTTTCAAGTAGATGATAGATTGACCTCGGAGTCCTTTTTATATGATGCAGTCACTGAAATGGGATTATATCGATATCCTATTGACGAAAATACTTTTCAAGTCCTAATTCCGAAAGTATTTGTTGTAATCTTCAAGAACGACCCTTCCATATCTTCTTTGGAAAAGATACTTCTTGGATCACTCGATGTCGAACCAGTAGATTGTTTCTTCTATTCAAAGTGTCGTGTATTTGAAGGAATTGTTGCTTTACGACTAGTTTTGATGTTGTCTTCAAAGAATCGAAATGAGTTGAGGGAATTGTTGTGTCAAATGTCTCCGATATGGAAACAAATGAAACTTCCAATCAGTACAATATCACCTATTCACTATATCAAGTCTGTTGTTAGTTCTAGAGAAACAAGAAATGAATCGAACAAGAGTCGAAGAACTTTTGCCAGTACTGAATGGAATAAGATTATTCGAGAGACACTTTATTTAGAGACTGTTTACATTCCAGTGGACGCTACTTCTCATAGTCCTGATATTATATTCAAATTACAATCTCCTGTGGAACCCAAAGTTCTTACTGTTGGAGTTGCTTGTAAAGGACGCTGGAAGTCGGAAGGAATTGGCTGGTCAGATATTATAGATGAAGCCAAGAAATTTTTAGATCCTGTTTATGATCAAGTCTTATCCAGTGCAATGGATTATCATCATGGTATGCTTATTATCGTTAGTACAAAGTTATCATGAATGTAACGA
>NW_005178125.1:0-3288 GCF_000341285.1 Galdieria sulphuraria
CGTGCATTCTTTAGGTAAGGCTCCGTGAACAATAGAATGAAAGACGCTTAAGAAACAATTGACTATTCTTTATCAACAACAACGATCTGATTCTATCAAGCAAAGGACTTGGTCTATTCACTAGTTTCATAGTTGATTGCCCTGCTTTGCACAGTCGCTTATTTCTCCACTCAATACAGTTTAAACTCGGTTCAACATAGCCGAAACTATGATCTTAAAGTCAGTTGAATTCAAATTGATTCCTGGACACTAGCTCATATCCCTATTGTCTCTGGTCTTGTTGATTAGATAGAAAAATATATCAGTTCCACAATTGACGAACATATTGAGTTTTTAAAATACAGAAAGAGAGTGGTCGTAAAACACCAACCATAATTCTAAATAAAGGACGAACTATGAATAAAATACTATGTTTATGACTCTTCAAGAACAATGCTGTAGTGAGAAGTGTTGTCCTATCTCTTGTAAGAGTTGCTGTTATTGTTGTCTTCAAATGTGCAAATCAGATAGTAAATTCTGCTTTTATAATCATTTCTGCCAGTTTGTACCAAGACCTCAATGATTTTTGCAATGGAAATAAATACAAGCAACTTCTTTGCGGTCAAGCTGTTGATCGACAAAGATTGATTGATTAGGTCGAATTCGAAACCATTCGTCGAGTATGAAAAGGAGTGATATCCTTCTTCATGGAATACTAGTATCAAGATCGAGTTGAATCATAAGCTTAATATTGTTCGTCCTATATGTTGCTGTCTACACTTTCCAAACTAGTAAAGAAAGTTACAACTATATAAACCCTAAATATTTACAGAAATGCAAATAATGATTCTGCAAGTAAAATTGTATATTTCTTGCTTTATTCTACAATGTAACTTTTGAAAAGAAATTTGACTGTCTTCTATCAGTGAGAATTGTATGATATTCATTTTTGATAAAAAAAAAAGAATAGCAAGAAGAAGAATAAGGAGAGTGTGAAAAAGACAAAGATTGCCTAAAGTATTCAGGTCTTTGAAGCATTGGGCAATTTGTAAAATTATAGGGATGTCATGAAATAAACTTACACTAACCATTTTGTTTCAACAGCCTATTTCTTACTTTATGGTGTTCAAATACAGGTCATGCATATCAGTAGAATGGGTAAACAAAACAAAGCACTATAAACGTTCTACTGTTACCAGTATGAGGTAATAGTAGGGAATATTTTTTCTACTAATGACGACCAGAATATCGTTGATGTTTCTAATGAGAATCAAAGTCAAGACTTTTGGCTCATAATACTATCTCTGTAGTCTATTAAGCTAGAAAGCCATTTCTTTCTTTTTTCACTTTATATCTTTCATCATCTATTTTCTTCCACAGCAAATTGTGTATTTTTTTGTTCAGCGAGTTGTATAAAGGTTGAAATGAAAGGAATCATTTCCTTCATCTTGCACAATAAAACATATAAGCATGACTAGAGATTCAATAGCTTGTATCAGCAAGGTTACGTTGCTTCTTTTTGCGGCTCGTTTGTGACCAATCGTCTACAATCTAGTTGAATCTTGCTCTATATCAAATGATTCCGTGGTCTATGAATGGCATAGTTTATCGCTGTCATACTTCATTTCAATTAAAGTTCAGTTTTTAGTGTTCAGTAATTGCAACTTTCTTGAAAAGATAAGATAACAAGTTGATGAATACTCTCCGACCAGTCAATAGAAACAAACAATGGACTTTTAGAACAATATCTTTATCAAAAAGAATAATGATTCTATGACGCAAGTTGAGCTTGGTGCCAAGGCAGTAAAGCGAGAACGGTCTCACCAATACTCATAGGAATCAATGGATTCAAACAAAGTTCAATTGAATTCCGTACAGATATAAGAATAGTGGATGCTGATTGATTTATGCCCATCCATAGTAACATGTTCTCAATATTCTAGAAATACATTGTCATTCAATATGAAAGTCAATCCACAAATGTACCAAAATTGATTTGTGGACAACGGCTTACCCTAATAGTGCACACAGCATACAGATATCAAGGGAAAATTGATGCTTTGTTGCAATTCGGATTCTTACCCAGTGATTCTCACATGAATTGATCTTCGACTTGATTTTAAGTAATCCAAATAATAGTCTGTAAATCATCCTTTTAGAGTAAGGACTAAATTATTTCAGTCAATTCAAGATAATCTTGGACAATTCGACGCTGAATCAAGCATACAAGGAACCTAAAGACCACATAAAACACTGCTTCGGATATAAAGACTCCGTACATAAAACAGCAAGATTTCAAGTGCAAAGGTACAAAGTTTTCATCAACTCGACAACTAGTAGTCAATAAAGTATCAATTCTACCTTAAAGAAGCCATCTTATAAAAACACTATCTAACAGAAACTCTATTGGATAACCCAATGTCCACATAATGACAATTCAAACAACTCTCTCTTAGATACCCCTAAAAAATAACAACGTATATTAGTCTTGCTATCAAACAATTGATTTTGAATGGAAACGTTGATTCCACTTTTTGTGCATCGAGTTGTGCCGTTATCTTGTCTAACACATTGACTCCATTCATTACTAGGGCTACATTTCAATAGTCAAGTTTGAACGTTTCGAACAAGCAACGCATTAAAATGTGAGTACTTGAAAGAAATTGACATCAGAATCCTTACTCTTGTCTAGGAAATGAATATAGCTCACCCAATGATGCTTGGTTGGAACGAAATAGTATAACTAAAAGCACTTCAAAACAAGTAGTAATCAATTGAATCAAGTACAGGTTAACGTAGTCATATCTAAACAAACAACTAGTTAATATCAAAATATATAAACTAGTAGCAAATATTCGTGGCGCTGCAAAGGTATAATACGATTCACGGCTTGAGTCGATTCGCGAAGCTATCTAGGATGAAACGATCAAGAAATACATATCCGGTATCGCAAATAAAGTGCAAGTATCGCGGAGGAATTATTGGACAATCAAACACTACCAAGTTTTTTTCAAACCAAGTATTATTTAGCTAAGCTTCTGTATCCTTAGTAATAATACTACTATTAATACTATATGGCAAATAATTTTTCTCGGGATAAGGACTAACTCGTTCGATAAATTCAGTATAATCTCTAAGAATTCAAAAGTTGAATCAACCATAGAGGACATTTCATTTACTTATGAGACAGAATTTCGTCTTGATGAGATATTCGACTAGTAATCAACAAATGACCAACTCTTACACAAAATGTCATCTTAAATGACAGTATCAAAAGATGTCTTACTTTCTTTCCATGAACAGTAATCA
>NW_005178124.1:0-3272 GCF_000341285.1 Galdieria sulphuraria
GTTCCTCTACTTGATCCTTTTCAATATGTCTATTTTTTTTGAATAAAAAACCTTTTTTTATACATTCTATGACTATGTACTCTTTTTTTATAGGTTAGTTTTCACGTTTGATGTTATTAATTTTTAAAAAAAGTAATCCTTGCGTTTATTGCGTGTCAGTAGTATAGCGTGTCAAGGCAGCTTTAAAATTTTACTTATTATCATTATTTTTATTGTGTATCTTTTTAGTAAATACTTTGAAACTAAACTAAAAATTATTTATTTTTGTCAATTTAGTGGATACTGTATAAATATAGTCTTTTTAAAATTAATTCTTTTTTTGCTTTGTTGAGTTTTTTGTGTTTATGTAATATTTACTTTGAACATTTAATTGTAATAGTTGAAAATTAAGTCAATGACTAAATTTTTTAACAATGTTTTAAATGTTTCAATTAACTATATTAAATTGTTATTATATTTTCTTTACAAATTTAATAAGAAGATTATTTTAGAGTAAAAATGTATTATGAAAGCATGGAAACATTATGTGACAGCGTGTAATTAAACTTTCTACTACTACTATCTCATAAAATATAACTGAAGTTCAAATTTCAATCTTTTGCTTTTCGAATTGGAATTTTTCAAACACTCTTCCTGTATGGATGGATTCTCCCAAGATTTTTAATTCACACACAGTCCTCTTTGCACACTGTCCTCAATTTCAAATGCCCCCATTTCCAATTTACCCATTCTTCCCCGCATCCATAATGGCAATTTTCAAATCAACACAATCGCCTTTCGGTTGGCCCCTCTTCTCCAATTTCCTCCACCCCCTTCCCCCAACCATTTTCCCCCATCGCAATTTCCCCTTCCATCTCCAAATGGGCCCATTCTTCCCCAGCCCACCACAATGGCAATTTCAAATCACGATCACCTTGGGGTTGGCCCAAATTGGCCCCTTTCCCCAACCATTTTCCACTTGGCAATTTCCCCACTCTCTCCCATTTCCAATTTACCCATTCTTTCCCACCCCACACACAGAATGGCAATTTTCAAATCATAATTGCGCAGGCCCATTTACAATCGGCCTCTCTTTTCAAATTGCCCACCTTTCCCATTAGCAGAAAAAATCACTAAAAAGTGTGTATTGTATGCTGGTACTCATCATATTATGCAGAATCAGACCCAATAACAAAATTAAAATTCTCGTCTTATAGAATAGAATTTCAATATGATCCAACATTTAGTTGTTTGTAAAAAGAATGCACTCCAATGAGTTGTGGTCAACGACTTGTTTTATAGTAAAAGCTATCTGCAGCTATGAAAAGAGAATGTAGGGATTTTCTCTCATTATGATTCTTGCCAAGGAAACTATCAACTAGGTTATCCTTTATGCGTTAAGATAGATGACTACTAGTACTAGTTGGTATTTCGTTTGCCAAACCTTCTTGGGTAAATTCTTCCAATAAATCCATGTGATCATTTTGTATTCGCTATTAAAGAGACTATCGACGATATATAAATACTATATGAAACAAAGTCTAGGATATGAATAATCCCATTTACATATGGGATAGTTTTCGTGTGCTAGTATAAAGCAACTTGATGGAAAAAAAAGACTTATGAAAAATGGACAGACAATATACGGTAGTTCAAACAACCCATGTCATTCTAGTAACACTATTCAAGCCATATTCAACTTGAGAATACACAATGAACTTATTCCTATTTATGTCACTTGCCTTGTATATGTCTTCTTCAATAGTTAAAACTTGTCTTTGATTCACAAATCAGCAACTTGTCTAAAGTGCATTCTTACATCGGCATGATGTAACAGTCTGCAAGAGTGAGATCGTTTTTCCAACTTCTTATCAATCTGAGGTTCCATACTACGAAACAAGCTATCAGTTCGTTTCTCAATCATCGTAAAAAATACTCTTTTATCTTTCTATTTGCTGAAAAAAGGAAAGGGTAATGAGTCAACGAATTGATAGCGTATTACAATTCTTTAGTCTTGAGTCTGGCAATCTATATATACTGTACTTTTTATATGAATTGTTCGTGCTTCTTGAAATCACTAGCTTCACACCATCAAAGTCATTTCGTTTGGCATCTGGAACAATCTCTTCCAAGTGCAAGTTGACCAGGTTTTGTTCGTTCACAAAGCTGTTTCCATCTGACCTTGGTGTCGAAGAAAATTGATAAACTTGAGTGTAGACACTTTGTAAATGTTTTCTTTTTCTTCTCAGTATGGATTGTCAAGTCTGCTGCTTTCTCCAATTCTTTATACATTGGTTTCCTTGGATAGTTTCAAAGAGCTACAAAGTAAACCTGCTCTCTCTCCTTTCTGGTTACATGGTACTTGATTGCTTTAATATATATACATATATGTATGTATGTATTTTTAGAGCGATATAGGTTTGACACTTTTCTTTGAGTTTAAAAGGAACAAAAATTGAGTCAATGATGATAGATAGGATGTATATCTAATAGCTTTGCAATTGTTGAAAACACACTGAATATTTTCGAGTCAAACGAAAAGGTAGTCGGAACAACGAATTTCGGAGTCTCTATGGAAAAAAAAAACAATGAAATTTGATAACCAATTGGCATTGTTGGTCAACAGAGTAAAAGCCAGTGAACAAAGAATTCGTGAAATGTATGGACCAGTCCATTCTCAAACGAATAAGAATATGCGAGTAGTAAACAGAAAGCTTTATGAATAAATGGATGGGATGTAACTTTATGTAGTTTTCATTTATGAAAGGCCTACTGAAAGATATTTATTGGAACCCTTTTATCCAGAATGAGGTAAAGTAAGATCATTGGCTACTTTGAACGAAACAATTATTATGGTGCTTCTTATCCTATTGCCAATTATCAAAGGACTGCTACTCAGTTGAAAAAAGTCCATATCAAATATACAATACCTCAAAATGACTACTATTCGACAATCAAACCCTTTCCAAATTTTTGCAAGGTTTTCTTATTTTTTCACGGAAACAAAAAACCATTTTACCTTTTGGATTCCAAAGTTTAAAGTATTTGACAGTTGTACGAGACTGAAATTTACAATAGACACAAAGTTATGAAACAGTATCAGAGGATTTTTTAGTACATGAAAAAGAATACGTTGACTTTGTCAAAGTTCATAAAATCGTTTTCTTTGTTAAGGCATACAAATAAGTACCTTCAAGTAGGTATTCAAACATATTTTAACAGGAAACAATTGTGCTCAAAAATCGAATTTTCGAGAAAGAAAGAGATAGCATTTATCGAAGAAAATTTGCATA
>NW_005178123.1:0-3229 GCF_000341285.1 Galdieria sulphuraria
GTTATCACTTCCCAAAAAGGATAAAAAAAGCTGCAAGACTATGTTCAACCAGCTACATTGCGTTGAACATACTCCACACAACCAATTGGTAACGAGTCTCTGATATGGATGACAACACTGTCTCAAACTATAGGAGAGAATGGGCAAGCAATGTCATCAAGGTTTTGGGTAAACATGAGAAAAGACTGTCTTCCAACTTGATGATGGGTAAGAATCAACAAGGCAGGGAATTCTACAGAAATAGCAATCTAATGAGAAACCAATGCCAAGTCTTGTTGTCTCATCCAAAAAGCCACCAACAAAGATTGACAAATTTGCAGAGAGTTGGTATTTAAAGACGTTATTGAAGCTTCTATTGTATTTGATAACGGATTTTTCATGAAATAGTTGCAAAAAAGAGGAGGCTTCATAAGGCGAATTCACTTTTTTCATTGCAAGTGATTTCTTGGATCTGGTAATTGAGAATAGTCAACCAACATCATGAATTGATATTTGAGTTTACAATAGGAGATATCAAGGAGTTTAGGAATATGTAAAGGTGATTTCGTGGAGACTTGTTAAAAGTCCCACAAATGTAGGGGTACAATACGCTTATTGTATGGATAATTTGAGGGAATAGTAGGGGAATATTGTCCCGATGTAGGGGCAGTGTTTGGAGAGTGAAACATACTTTTATAGGTATCACTTGAAGACAATCTAGTGAAACCAAACCTATCTCCAAGGCTGTAGTTGCTGCACTTTTTCGTACAGACTTTAACAAGCCCTTGTCGTTGACGACTAGAACACAGTTCTTGGCTATGGATAAAACTGTACTCCAATCCTTCAAGTATGGTTATGCTTCAACAGGTAAACAAAAAGTTTTCAAGGGTTCTTTTCTTGTGTTTCGTGGGTGTCTTTGTCTCAAGGTTTCGTAAAGACTTGAGCTTCGAAAAGGACAACTTTTCTTTGACTTTTACTACTTGTAGCTTTGTTCAATGTCTTGGTAAACCAAACGATGATATCATTCAACTGGCTACTCATCTCAATATTACTTGTGTTTTTCCAAACTCGTTACTCTCAAGGGTACTTGTCCATTTTAAGGAGTCATTTCAAACAATATTGAGATGGAACCTAAACATGTTACAGACTGTTTTTTTTGTTGAATTGAAACGTATTTTTTTGTTATGGTTATTCAAAACCAGTACTTTTGAAGAAAAGGAAAAAAATAACCATTCTTTGTCATTCTTCTCTTCTTTTGCATAGAATGTGTCTTTAAAGCATTGGCTCTTAATGTTTCGTTATCAGTGTGGAAATCAAAGTTAACTTTCTTGGAATGATCTTTTACTGTTTCAAATGGCTTTATTGATTTTTACACACACTGTCCTCAATTTCAAATGCCCCATTTCCAATTTACCCATTCTTCCCCGCATCCATAATGGCAATTTCCAATTAACACAATCGCCTTTGGGTTGGCCCCTCTTCAATTTCCTCACACCCTTTCCCCACCCATTTCCCCCCATCGCAATTTCCACACTTTCTCCCATTTCCAATTTACCCACTCTTCCCCAGCCCACAATGGCAATTTTCAAATCAAAATTGCGCGGGCGCATTCCCAATCGGCAACTCTTTTCAAATTGCCCATCTTTCCCATTAGCAGAAAAAATCACTAAAAAGTGTGTATATTGGTGCTCAACATACTATGCAGTATCACGCCCAATGGAAACAACGAAATCTTCATTTTACAGTATACCAATATGATTCAACATTGGGTCAATTCTGGAAACAACAGACTCAAACGAGTTTCGGTCAACGATCTGTTTAGTATCAAAAGTTATTTACAACTATGAGGAGAATTTGGGGATTTTCTCTCGTTATGACTCTTGTCAAGCAATCTATCAACTAGATTGTCCTCTATGTATTTAGATGAAAGAATACTAGTACTCGTTGGTATTTCGTCCGCCAAGTCTACTTGGGTAAATTCTTCCAATAAATCCATACAATCGTGGAGCAATCGGTATTAAATAGACTATCGAGGATATATAAATACTATATGAACTAAAGTCTAGGGTATAACTACTCTTCTTATGGGACAGAGAGTTTTATAGTGTCACGATAAAAGATCTTGATGAGCTAAAGGACTCATAGTAGACAGACAACCCAATGTGGTTCAAACAACCCATTTCATTCTATTAGCACTGTCCAATCCAGTCCGTACGTACTCAACTTGAGAATGCACAATGAAACTACTCCTATTTGAATCACTTACCTTGTATATATCTTTTTCTATGGTTACAACTTGTCTTTGACTCGCGGATCAATAATCTGTCTAAAGTGAATTCTTAAATCACCATTTTGAATAGAGTTGTCCTGCTATTATTCCTCAAATACTGGAATCAGTCAATTTCACAAGCCCAAGTTCAATTATTTGTCAGTTGATAAATAAATATGCTAGTATAACACAAAGCAATCAATCATTCAATCAATGAATCAATACAAGCCAAACTCAATTCTTCTATCAAAAAGATAAAAAAGAGTCTGTTGTTCAAATGACCATGACCCACTGAAAGCTGTACCAGGTTACCAACTTGATTTTGTAATAGCTTAATATAACAAAGATAAGAGACAACTTTTTTCACCAAAAAAAGTAAACGGATCTAACCATATGTCTCAGCATGACTTGAAATACTACCGATCTAAGGTTATGATCAAAGTACTCCTTCGTCAATCTTCTCAAGTTGTCATGTGGATTCAAATCTTTCAAACAACATAAAACCGAATTTTGCGTTCTTCTATTTAAAATAGGAATGATCTCTAAAGTTGCCGAGCATACAGTTCCGTCCAATTGAGTTGAATTGTCTCGTATGTATATGATTCTGTAGTTAACTGCGACATTATGCATGTCCCACTATCAAATCAATCCTTGATGGAACAGATTGGTGACAACTGGGTTCTATCAAAACTGTACAATTCATAGCCATAAAACTTGATAGTCTCAACGATACCAAGGCTTTTATGAAACCAAGTTACAGGATGAGGTGTATGATAAAGGGTGGAAAAAGTTTAAGGAAAATTTCGAATAGCATATAATAAATACTCCTCAAATACAGTATTCATAACAAGAATATGAATGCATACGAACAAGGTCAAGTCATTCTATTTGACATCAAGTTCAATACAAAAGTAGCCAGGATAGATTATAGTCCCTCTCTCTGCAACTTAAAATTGATCGTATCACTAGGCATGAATGACG
>NW_005178122.1:0-3198 GCF_000341285.1 Galdieria sulphuraria
TCTGTTTGAATCCATTGATTCCTATGAGTATTGGTGTAGCGCATTCTCGTTTTACTGCCTTGGCACCAAGTTCAACTTGCGTCATAGAATCATTAATTTTTGATAAAGTTATTGTGCTAAAAGTCCATTGTTTGTTTCTATTGACTGGTCGGAGAGTAGTCATTTTCTTGTTATCTTATCTTTTCAAGAAAGTTGCAATTACTGAACACTAAAAACTGAACTTTAATTGAAATAAAGTATGACAGCGATAAACTATACTATTCATAGACTATAGAATCATTTGATTTAGAACAAGATTCAACTAGATTGTAGAAGATTGGTCACAAAAGAGCTGCAAAAAGAAGCAAAGTAACCTCGCTGATACAAGCTATTGAGTCTCTTGTCATGTTGAAATGTTTTTGTACAAGATGAAGAAATGATTCCTTTCATTTCAGCTTTTATACAACTTGCTGAACAAAAAATTACAACAATTTGCTTTGGAAGAAAATGTATGATGAAAGATATAAGGTGAAAAAAGAAAGAAATGGCTTTCTAGTTCAATAGACTACAGAAATAGTATTATGAGCCAAAAGTCTTGACTTTGATTCTCACCAGAAACATCAACGATATACAATAGTACTTGCAGAATCGTTATTTGTATCTCTGTAGATATTATGCTATATATAGCTGTAACTTTCTTTACTAGTTTGGAAAGTGTAGACAACAACATTTATAGGAAGAACAAGATCAAGTTTATGATTCAACTCGATCTCGATACCATTATTCCATGAAGAAGGATATCACTCCTCATCATACTCGACGAATGGTTTTAGACTCAAACTAATCAATCTTATGTCAATCAACAACTTGACCGGAAAAAAGTTGCTTGTATTTATTTCCATTGCAAAAATCATTGAGGTCTTAGTATGAACTGTTAGAAATGATTATAAAAGCAGAATTTACTATCTAATTTGCACATTTGACGACAACAATAACAGCAACTCTTACAAGAGATAGGACAACACTTCTCACTACAGCATTATTCTCGAAGAGTAATAGACATACTATCCCTTCTATAGTTCGTCATTTATTTAGAATTGTAATTGGTATTTTACGACCACTCTTTTTCTGTATATTAAAAACTCAATACGTCCCTCAATTGCGGAAGGGATATATTTTTCCATCTAATCAACAAGACTAGAGACAATAGGAATATGAGCTAGTGTCCAGGAATCAGCTTAAATTCAACTGATTTTAAAAGATCATAGTTTCGGCTATGTTGAACCGAGTTTAAACTGTATTGAGTGGAGAAATAAGAGATTGTGCAAAACAGGGCAATCAACTATCAAAACAGTGAATAGACCAAGTCCTTTGCTTGATAGAATCAGATAGAAGTTGTTGAATGAAGAATAGTCAATTGTTTCTTAAGCACCTTTCATTCTCTCGTTCAAGGAGCCTTACCTAAAGAAACGCACGAGTTCGTCATAAATAGAGTACCTTTAGTATTTATCATATCATTTATGCCTAGTGATAAGGTCAATTTTAAGTTGCAGAAAGAGGGACTCTAATCTATCTTGGCCACTTTTGTATTGAACTCGGTGTCAAATAGAATGACTTGACCTTGTTCATTTGAATTCATATTCTTGTTATGAATACTGTATTTGAAGAGTACCTATTATATGCTATTTGAATTTACTCTTAACTTTTTTTTTCACTGTTTATTATACAGCTCATCATGTAACTTGGTTTCATAAAATCCTTGTATCTTTCAGACTATCAAGATTTATGGCTATGACTTATATAGTTTTGATAGAATTCACTTGACTCCAATCTCTTCATCGAAGATTGATTTGATAGTGGGACATGCATAATGTCGCAGTTAACTACAGAATCATAGGCCTATGAGACAATTCAACTGAATTGAAAGGAACTGTATGCTCGGCAACTTTAGAGATCATTCCTATTTTAAATAGAAGAACGCGAACATTCGGTTTTATGTTGTTTGAAAGATTTGAATCGACATAGCGATTTGAGAAAACTGAAGAAGAAGTACTTTGATCATAACCTTTGATTGTTAGTACTTCAAGTCATGCTGAGACATATGGTTATGTCCGTTTACTTCCTTTGGTGAAAAAAGTTGTCTCTTATCTTTGTTATATTAAGCTGCTACAAAATCAAGTTGATAACCTGGTACAGCTTTTATTAGGGCAAGGATGCCTTTCACAACAGACTCTTTGTTATCTTTATGGATGAAGAATTGAGTTTGGCTTCTGTTGATTCATTGATTGACTGCTTTGTGTCATACTAGCACATTTACTTATCAATTGACAAATAGTCGCACTTGAATTTGTAAAATTGACTGATTCCAGCGTCTGAGGATAGTAGTAGGACAACCCTATTTAAAAAGGTGCTTTAAGAATTCACTTTAGACAGATTGTTGATTTGCGAGTCAAAGACAAGTTTTAACCATTGAAAAAGATATATACAAGGTAAGTGATATAAATAGGAGTAGTTTCATTGTTCATTCTCAAGTTGAATACGAACTGGATTGGATTGTGCTAATAGAATGAAATGGGTTGTTTGAACCACACTGGGTTGTCCGTCTATTGTGAGAGTCTTTTAGGCTCATCAAGATCTTTTATCGTGTCACTATAAAACTCTCTGTCCCATAAGAAGAGTCGTTATACCCTAGACTTTGGTTCATATAGTATTTATATATTCTCGATAGTCTATTTAATACAGATTGCTTCACGATTGTATGAATTTATTGAAAGAATTTACCTAAGTAGAGTTGGCAGACGAAATACCAACGAGTACTAGTATTCTTTCATCTAAATACACAGAGGACAATCTAGTTGATAGTTTGCTTGACAAGAATCATAACGAGAGAAAATCTTCACATTCTTTCCCTGACAGTTGTAAATTACTTTCAAATTCTAAACAGATCGTTGACCGAAACTCGTTTGAGTCCATTGTTTCCAGAATTGACCCAATGTTGAATCATATTGGTATACTGTAAAATGAAGATTTTGTTGTTGCTATTGGGTCTGATTTTGCATAATATGTTGAGCACCAAGATACACACTTTTTACTGATTGTTTCTGCTAATGGGAAAGATGGGCAATTTGGAAAGAGAGGCCGATTGTAAATGGGCCCGCGCAATTTTGATTGAAAATGCCAGACGGATGGGTAAATTGGAAATGGGAGAGAGTGGGGAAA
>NW_005178121.1:0-3197 GCF_000341285.1 Galdieria sulphuraria
GTACACTCTCATGATACTGCAAGTTCACTTGTTAAAGATTACTTGATTCAACTGACGAAATTGTCTCGAATTGATCATTTGGAGTTACCCATCCCTCCAAATGCAACGCAACTATCACGGGACAAAGAGATTCTATGTGATTGAGATTTCCAATGAAAAAGCTTCTGAAAAGTTTTTACGTCGACGTTTTCGGAAAAGAAATGACGACTAGTTGCTTCATCATACTATCATGAGATAAGAAATAAGTTCGTTTCAAGAATCAAAAGATAAAGATTAGTCTCAAACAGGTACAAGAAAAATCGAAAATCGACGAATAAAGCAACTCGATACTCTATTTGTTGTTCAAAATCAGGACCGTATGTAGTTATACTGACATCAAGGTACAGGAGTAGCCTGTACGTGTGCAAATGATACCCTTTTCTTTTGTAAACTCGACAATACAATTTTCTTTTATGGTAAAAAATAGGTCAAATTCGTACTTTTATGACAAAAACTATTATTAATATTCCATGTACTACTAACCAGTAAACTATAACTCTCTCTTGTTGTTGTTGTTGTCGTTGCTGTCATTTTACAATTCGAAGTAAATAAAAAAGTTGCAATTCTCCAGTCATGCCAACAACGAAGAAAAAAGTAAAAGATAGAAACACAAGTCATTCTCTTTGTAGAATTGATGACTCTGCCATACTGCAGTAGGCTTGGGCTCATATTTGTTGTTGTTGCTGTTCTGGTTGAATTTCAAGTAGTGGCGAATGGTTTGATTTTGCTGCGATAATAGAAAAATGCTTTATGGTTCGTGTCAATGTATTTGCAAACCACTTTGTTCGTCTGCGTATGCTTTCTAGGAATTATTTACCAGAAGTTGGACTTTATCTTCAGAGTCAAACCAAAAACTCTAGTCGGACACGATGACATCAATATGTACACTCGTGTAATATTGTTAAAGTTCAACCCATCCTTCGTGAGTTTCTTTCAGAGCTACTTTGTATACTATCCAAACGCAAGCTGTTTGCACAAAATGTGAAGTTTCCTTTTCACTTTTTGACAGCTACAACTACCACTACTTTCAACAGCATGACTTTCAGTGTGTTGAAGTGAAAAAAAGATCAGCAGCACTCTTGACACGGCAAATACTGTTTCACACAAGTCACCTTGTTTCCCATTCACACCGTACTACTACTGTTACCCTCCTCTTCAACTATATAAGGACCAAAGACGATTTGCAATAGATGCCTTTCAGAAACAGCAGCAATACTGGCTTCAACACTATCACTCTTACGACTTACATATTCTTTAGACAAAACTTAACTTTTGGTAAACCCAGTAATTCAAAAAAACAAAGGCGTCTTTCAAAAACGGACGAGTAACTACAGTCGCCATTGTCAAAACATTTTACCCAGGTGAACACAACCAAGATTTTCAACAGTGTCCTTTTGCTTGCTTTGTTTCATAGTTCCCAACAAGTTGAGTATACTTTGAACTGAAAACTTTTCCCTTGCTTTCAAAATACAAGTTTATTCAGCTTTCGTTATCTAAAGCCCCATATCCATAATATTTCAAAAGACATACTCGAATCAATAGAGAATTGATATAAAAGCACAACAATACAAACAACCATTGAAAATAAGCAATGATGGACTCAAGACTTTCCTATGCTATCCTGAGAAATGCCTGTTGCAGAGTTACAGACCGAATTCTCCATCGTGAAAAGAGTCATATAGAAGACAAGGAAAACTACTATACGGAATATAATTCTGTGTACTGACTAAAAGACTCAACTGAGAGTCTGACTGGTTTCTTGTTCTTGCAGAATATCTTGGAAATATCAACCCAAAGACTGTTTCTCAACAACAGACTACAAGATTAGACTATCAACTGCTAATACATACGCAAAACTGCTCTGAAACAATTATCGATAGAAATAAACAAACTTGTGAAACAACTAATTGATTCCTTTGTCTTTGCTCTCTTCTCGACAACGCTAATCTCAAATTTCCATACAAGACCAGAAGTGAAATAACAATGAGTGTTGCATAAAGTATATAAATTCCAAAGAGATAATAAAAGTTGTAAATACTAAAAAGAAACTACAGTCTACATGGAACTCAGAGCTCAGGAATCGATGGATTGTTCTAAAAGAAACATTTGAAGGGCTTAAAAGGAAACGCAGATAATAGAAATTCACTTGTCCAACTATAACAAACGACGAATTCGCTTTAGAAATTAAAGTCTGAAAAGTTTCACTAACAAACTTGAATCAAGTCCACAGACTTGACAACACTCACTGACCCTCCCTCTCCATCCAACAATCAAACCATTGTGTTGAATTTCTAATTGGATTGTTATGAGAAGGATCGCTTTGTATTGTCTCCTTTCACTGGAGATATATTATTTTGAGTGACTAGTGAGTTTTATGAAAGAAAATATTCCACTTGGAGATATGTAAAAAGTTTCTGGAACAATAAGTGTGCTAGATACAATCAATCTTTCATCTCAGTACTATTGTGAAACGAGAAGAACAGTGTCGTATCAAAGGTCCTCTCAACTCCCTAGCGACAACGTAGCCTTTTAACAGAGTTGAGTTTGATCAATCTTGTCTCTGCAAGGTAAATTTCAAACTACTTGTGACGCTATTTTGATTACAAATCAAGAACGGTTTTGCTACAACCAGCTTTTGACTCGTTCTCGATCTGAGAACCTTTCTTTGTTGGTCACTCAAAATTAAGGAAAACTCCTTAAAGATGTAAAATGGTCATTTTCCAATTTCACTGACATTTACTCTGTTTGGCTTGCATTGTGAGAGATAGAACCTTTCCTTCTATGCAAATTACGCTCAAGGAACAATCTTTGTTCGATTACGAGTTACAAGGAATAATAAATCGTATACTCAACCGTAGAATTGGAAAGTATACAGAGGACAGGACAATAATAAAAAACTGACCGGTTGGGAATACTTTTGTCTATACACAAATTCGTACATAAACTACTTACGACAAGGAGGATCGAACCTCAAAAGTTACAAGGGTCTCGCTTTGTTCTCTTCATAAACAACTTGTAGAGAGTTTTGACTAGTATAACAACAGTAAAAGTGGTGACGCTTTTACTTCTCCTTGCACATATGTTTCAAGATTCACCTTTCTTTATTACTTTGCCAAGAGGAGAATGAAAGATTCTTATTTTTCCATTATTTCTACGCT
>NW_005178120.1:0-3183 GCF_000341285.1 Galdieria sulphuraria
TTACGCTGCTCACTGAGACTTATCAGACGAGGTAAGAATGGCGCAACACAATAATTTGTTACTAGAAAGCTATTCATTATGATCAAGAAGGTTTCCTTAGATAATAAGAAATTGTTGTTGGATGATTTATACAGCAGAAGGTAACTGATTGCTCGAACAAGTAAACCAGGAACACCACCAGTCAATTCCAACAACAATTCTGCAAGTTCACTAGTTGAGAAGTCTTCGTGACAAAGAATTTCTGAAACCTTTGGGCTCCCAGGGAATAAAAAGCAAGAACTTTTCTCCAAATGTTCCACGATACTATGGTTCTCAAGCGGCGAAAGAGGAATAAACACTAACTGAACTCTTGAGACTGAAGCTACGTAATTATATATATTTAAGCCTTCACTTTTCCCAACAACTATAAAAAACAAGTCGGGTTCTTTACACAACTCACGAATAATACCGAAAAAGTCGTTGTAAGGTCGAACCACACCTTTGTCATTCTTCTCCAGTTCAAAAAAGGTTCCCTTTGTATCAAACACACCAACTTCATCAAATGCCACAAGAAGATATTGATCGGAAGGAATGTTTAAGATTGAACGGATTTTCTGGACCAAAGCATCACTCCTAAGTTTTAGTTCCTTGAAACATTCGTCCGGGTCTGGTTGCGGAAGACCTGATTGCAAAAAAGCAGCCTTTACTAACAAATAGTAGACTGCCCACTTTAGGTTGCGTTCTTTCGGTTCTGTGGGCTCCAACTCCCTCAAATCCACAAAGAGCAATGAAGCCCTTTTCAGCTTCTCCAGGAAACCTCTTCGGTTGGCCTTCTCAGACTCACCAACGTAATCGAGACCTATCAGTGCACTTTCACCCATATTATTCACCAGTTCCAAGTAACTTTTTACGAATTTTGTCTTCCCACTTCCGAAGAGGTGGGGACCAAAGGGTATGACTGGTTTGAAAGGGATACCAAGTTTACGGAGAGTGTATAGCTGAAATAACTGCTTTGTTACTACACCAACATCTTGTTCTCGGTCTACTACAACCATGTCATATACGGTTTCTGGTTGAAACTCACTAGACATATCGCAAGCTATGAAGTAAACTATGCGACAGTAAAATACAACAATGGTCAATCAATCTTCTTTAATAGTTTCCAATGCTCAAACTCTTGATTGCGACGAAAGTCTTTTGAAGCTTTGAACAAGTCTTGATAAGAACATGATTTGCCTTTTAGATAAAGACTATCTTTCTCATTTTTTTTGTAATAAAGAGTGGATATTGGTTTGTGTGCAATTGTATATAAAAACAACTTCTCTGAGCTATTAGAAAATAGACCAGCTGAGGAACTTTCAACCTAAGGCGAACCATATATAAAGTCTTTGACGAATACAATACCTTGTATAAAACCCATTTATCAACACGTTGGGACACTCTCCTGAGTAGTAACAAGAAGCAAACAAGACCTGTCAAACTGTGACAGTGACTTTTACAACAATAGGCTTATTTTGATTTTCGTGGTTAGTACCATATTAAGACAATAATCCTCAGAGTGAAAGCAAATAAGTTGTAACCGAGTTTCAAACATACAAAAAAAAGTTTATTTGCTCTTCAAAACAAAGGGAAGGACTGAGTTAGAATCTATTGCCAACTTAAGAAACTGTTACGGATTCTATCGAGTAAATCTAATCCAAAATCCCAGAAAGTAGGATTATGAGAAACACAAAATGCTCTTTCAAGTCCATTCAATATTTCTTTGTCAATCAGCATTTGGACATCTCTTTCACAAAGAATAACAAGTTCACAATTATCAGGTACTTTGAACAAATCACCTCCAATAAACATTCCACTGGAGTAACAACGACTCTGATTACCCAACTCATTAGAAACATTCAATGATAACTTTGTACTAACGATAATAAGCATACAATGATGATAATCCACTGCACTGGATAAGACTTGATCATAAACAGGATCTAAAAATTTCTTGGCTTCATCTATAATATCTGACAAGCCAATTCCTTCCGACTTCCAACGTCCTTTACATGCAACTCCAACAGTAAGAACTTTGGGTTCCACAGGAGATTGTAATTTGAATATAATATCAGGACTATGAGAAGTAGCGTCCAAAGGAATGTAAATAGTCTCTAAATAAAGTGTCTCTCGAATAATCTTATTCCATTCAGTATTGGCAAAAGTTCGTCGACTCTTGTTCGATTCACTTTTTGTTTCTCTAGAACTAACAACAGACTTGATATAGTGAATAGGTGATATTGTACTGATTGGAAGTTTCATTTGTTTCCATATCGGAGACAATTGACACAACAATTCTCTCAACTCATTTCGATTCTTTGAAGACAACATCAAAACTAGTCGTAAAGCGACAATTCCTTCAAATACACGACACTTTGAATAGACGAAACAATCTACTGGTTCTACATCAAGTGATTCGAGAAGTATCTTTTCCAAAGAAGAGATGGAAGGGTCTTTCTTGAAGATTCCAACAAATACTTTTGGAATAAGAATTTGGAAAGTATTCTGATCAATAGGATATCGATATAGTCCCATCTCAGTGACTGCATCAAATAGATAAGACTCCGAGGACAATCTATCATCTACTTGAAACGGTATACGATAAAGTGCCATCATCAAAAGTAAATCAAAAACACTTTTTCTATCTTCGTCCAAATTCAATATTCGTTCCACAAATGGTTCAGCACAAATTCTTCGGAAATCGTAGTCATTCATACACGTCAAACATTCTTCTTTCGATATGAAAGGCTGGTTTCTTGCTATTATATAATTCAGAAGCATATTTACTGCACGAGTCAACAAACCAGGAACTCCACCTGTACATTCCAATAACGAATCTGCCAATTCATTTACTGAAAATGAAGAACTACATAAGACATTACAAACTGGAACTTGAGTAGGTGTTTCAAGAAGACTTTTTTGAAGGAACTCAACGATACTGGAAGCGTCCAAAGGTGATAAAGGGATAAAATGTAATATAACTCTTGATAGCCCAAAAGCCACATCATTCTTAATACTTAAACCCTTGCTTTTCCCAACAACAATAAAAAACAAGTCGGGTTCTTCGCACAATTGACTAATGATACCAAAAAAGTCATTGTACGGTCGAACCACACCTTTGTCATTCTTCTCCAGTTCAAAAAAAGTTGCCTTTGTATCAAACAC
>NW_005178119.1:0-3164 GCF_000341285.1 Galdieria sulphuraria
TTAAATCATCTTTTTGAATAGAGTTGTACTGCTACTATTCATCAAATACTGGAATCAGTCAATTTTACTAATCCAAGTGCGATTACTTGTCACTTGATAAGTAAATGTGCTAGTATGACACTAAACAATCAATCATTCAATCAATGAATCAACACAAACCAAACTCAATTCTTCATCCATAAAGATAACAAAGAGTCTGCTGTGCAAAGGACCATGACCCACTGAAAGCGGTACCAGGTGATCAACTTGAATTTGTAATAGCTTAATATAACAAAGATAAGAGACAACTTTTTTTCACCAAAAAAAGTAAACGGACATAACCATATGTCTCAGCATGACTTGAAGTACTAACAATCAAAGGTTAGGATCAAAGTACTTCTTCGTCAATCTTCTCAAGTTATCATGTGGATTCAAATCTTTCAAACAACATAAAACCGAATGTTTGCGTTCTTCTAAATTAAAATAAAAATGATCTCTAAAAGTGCCAAACATACAGTTCCGTCCAATTCAGTTGAATTATCTCGTATGTATATGATTCTGTAGTTGACTGCGACATTATGCATGTCCCACTATCAAATCAATCTTTGATGGAACAGATTGGAGTCAAGTGAATTCTATCAAAACTATATAAGTCATAACCATAAATCTTGATAGTCTGAAAGATACAAGGCTTTTATGAAACCAAGTTACAGGATGCGCTGTATAATAAACAGTGAAAAAAAAGTTAAGAGTAAATTCAAATAGCATATAATAGGTACTCCTCAAATGCAGTATTCATAACAAGAATATGAATTCATACGAACAAGGTCAAGTCATTTTATTTGACACCAAGTTCAATAGAGAAATAGACAAGATACATTAAAGTTCCGTTCTCGACAGCTTAAAATTGAAATTGTCACTAGGCATAAATAATATGATAAATACCAAAAGTACTCTATTTATGACCAACTCGTGCAATTCTTTAGGTAAGGCTCCGTGAACAAGAGAATGAAAGGTGCTTAAAAAACAATTGACTATTCTTCATTCAACAACTTCGATCTGATTCTATCAAGCAAAGGACTTGGTCTATTCACTAGTTTGATAGTTGATTGCCCTATTTTGCACAATTGCTTATTTCTTCACTCAATACAGCTTAAACACGGTTCAACATAGCCGAAACTATGATCTTGAAATCAGTTGAATTTAAACTGATTCCTGGACACTAGCTCATATCCCTATTGTCTCTAGTCTTGTCGATTAGATAGAAAAATGTATCCGTTCCACAATTGAGGGACGTATTGAGTTTTTAATATAGGCAAAGCGAGTGGTCGTAAAACACCATTCACAATTCTAAATAAATGACGAACTATAGAAGAAATACTATGTTCACGACTCTTCGAGAACAATGGTGTAGTGAGAAGTGTTGTCCTATCGCTTCTAAGAGTTGCTGTTATTGTTGTCGTCAAATGTGCAAATCAGATAGTAAATTCTGCTTTTATAATCATTTCTGCCAGTTTATACCAAGACCTCAAGGATTTTTGCAATGAAAATAAATACAAGCAGCTTCTTTCCGGTCAAGTTGTTGATTGACATAAGATAGATTGATTGGTTCGAAGCCAAAGACCACCCGTCATGTATGATGAGGACTGATCCTACGTCATGGAATACTAGTATCAAGATCGAGTTGAATCATAAGCTTAATATTGTTCTTCCTATAAATGTTGCTGTCTACACTTTCCAAACCAGTAAAAAAAGTTACAACTATATAAAGAATAATATCTACAGAAATGCAAATAATGATTCTGCAAGTAAGATTGTATATTCCTTGCTTTATTCTACAATGTAACTTTTGAAAAGAAATTTGACTGTCTTCTATCAGTGAGAATTGTATGATATTCATTTTTGATAAAAAAAGAATAGCAAGAAGAAGAATAAGGTGAGTGTGAAAAGGATAAAGAATGCCTAAAGTAATCAGGTTCTTTGAAGCATTGGGCAATTTGTAAAGATACGGGATGCCATGGAATACACGTACACTAACCATTTTGTTTTAACAACCTACTTTTTATCTTATGGTGTTCAAATACAGGTCATGCACATCAGTAGAATGGATAAACAAAAACAAAGTACCATAAACGTTCTACTGTTACCAGTATGAGGTAATAGTAGAGAATATTTTTTCTACTAGTGACGACCAGAATATCGTTGATGTTTCTAGTGAGAATCAAAGTCAAGGACTTTTTGCTCATAATACTATCTCTGTAGTCTATTAAACTAGAAAGCCATTTCTTTCTTTTTTCACCGTATATCTTTCATCATCTATTTTCTTCCAAAGCAAATTGTTGTATTCTTTTGTTCAGCGAGTTGCATAAAAGTTGAAATGAAAGGAATCATTTTCTTCATCTTGTACTACATAACATATAAACATGAAAAGAGAGATTCAATAGCTTCTATCAGAAGGTTACGTTGCTTCTTTTCGCAGCTCGTTTGTGAGCAATCGTCTACAATCTAGTTGAATCTTTTTCTAGATCAAATGATTCTGTGGTCTATGAATAGTATAGTTTATCGCTGTCATACTTTATTTCAATTAAAGTTCAGTTTTTAGTGTTCAGTAATTATTACAACTTTCTTGAAAAGATAAGATAAAAATATGATGACTACTCTCCGACCAGTCAATAGAAACAAGCAATAGACTTTTAGCACAATGACTTTATCAAAAGAAATAATGATTCTATGACGCAAGTTGAGCTTGGTACCAAGACAGCAAAACGAGAACGTGCCCCACCAATATTGATAGGAACAATTGGATTCAAACAAAGTTCAACTGAATTCCGTACAGATACAAGAATGGTGGATGCTGATTGATCTATGCTCATCCATAGTGACATGTTCTCAATATTCTAGAAACACGCTTTCACTCTATATGAAATTCAATCCACAAATGTACCAAAATTGAATTGTGGTCGACCATTTGCCCAGTAGTGCACACAGCATGCAAATATCAAGGGAAAATTGATGCTTTGCTGCAATTCGGATTCTCACCTAGTGATTCTCGAATGAATTCATCTTCGACTTGATTCTAAGTGATCCAAATAAAAGTCTGCAAATCATCCTTTTAGAGTAAGGACTAAACCTTAAAGGCAATTCGAGATAATCTGGACAATTCGATGCGAATCAAGCATACAGAC
>NW_005178118.1:0-3158 GCF_000341285.1 Galdieria sulphuraria
TTTATTGAACTTGGTGTCAATAGAATGACTTGACCTTGTTCACTTTGAATTCATATTCTTGTTATGAATACTGTATTTGAAGAGTACCTATTATATGCTATTTGAAATTACCCTTAACTTTTTTTTCCCTGTTTGTTATACAGATTATCATACAACTCAGTTTCATAAAAGCCTTGGTATCGTTGAGACTATCAAGTTTTATGGCTATGAATTGTACAGTTTTTATAGAACCCAGTTGTCACCAATCTGTTCCATCAAAGATTGATTTAATATTGGGACATGCATAATGTCGCAGTTAACTACAGAATCATAGACATATGAGACAATTCGACTGAATTGGACGGAACTGTATGCTTGGCAACTTTAGAGATCATTCCTATTTAGATAGAAGAACGCAAAATTCGGTTTTATGTTGTTTGAAAGATTTGAATCCACATGATAACTTGAAAAGATTGACGAAGAAGTACTTTGATCATAACCTTTGATTGTTAGTACTTCAAGTCATGCTGAGACATATAGTTATGTCCGTTTACTTCCTTTCGTGAAAAAAAGTTGTCTCTTATCTTTGTTATATTACGCTATTACAAAATCAAGTTGATAACCTGGTACAGCTTTTACTAGTACAGGTTGCCTTTCACAGCAGACTCTTTGTTATCTTTATGGATGAAGAATTGAGTTTGGCTTGTGTTGATTCATTGATTGAATGATTGATTGCTTTGTGTTATACTAGCATATTTATTTATCAACTGACAAATAATCGCACTTGGATTAGTAAAATTGACTGATTCCAGTATTTGATGAATAGTAGCAGGACAACTCTATTTAAAAAAGTGCTTTAAGAATTCACTTTAGACAGGTTGTTGATTTGCGAGTCAAAGACAAGTTGTACCATAGAAAAAGATATATACAAGGTAAGTGATATAAATAGGAGTAGTTTCATTTTGCATTCTCAAGATGAATACGGACTGGATTGGACAGTGCTAATAGAATGAAATGGGTTGTTTGAAACAAACTGGGGTTTCTGTCCATCATGAGCCTTATAGCTCATCAAGGTCCTTTATCATGGCACTATAAAACTCTCTGTCCCATAAGAACAGTAGTTATACCCTAGACTTTGGTTCATATAGTATTTATATATCCTCGATAGTCTATTTAATACCGACTGCTCCACGATTGTATGGAATTATTGGAAGAATTTACCCAAGTAGACCTGGCAGACGAAATACCAACGAGTACTAGTATTCTTTCATCTAAATACACAGAGGACAACCTAGTTGATAGATTGCTTGACAAGAATCACAACGAGAGAAAATCCCCAAATTCCCTCCTCATAGTTGCAAATAACTTTCAAATACTAAACAGATCGTTGACCGAAACTCGTTTGAGTCTGTTGTTTCCAGAATTGACCCAATGTTGAATCATATTGGTATACTCTAAAATGAAGATTTCGTTGTTTCCATTGGGCGTGATACTGCATAATATGTTAAGCACCAATATACACACTTTTTACTGATTTTTTCTGCTAATGGGAAAGATGGGCAATTTGAAAAGAGTGGCCGATTGGGAATGCGCCCGCGCAATTTTGATTTGAAAATTGCCATTGTGGGCTGGGGAAGAGTGGGTAAATTGGAAATGGGAGAAAGTGTGGAAATTGCGATGGGGGGAAATGGGTGGGGAAAGGGTGTGAGGAAATTGAAGAGGGGCCAACCCAAAGGCGATTGTGTTGATTTGGAAATTGCCATTATGGATGCGGGGAAGAATGGGTAAATTGGAAATGGGGCATTTGAAATTGAGGACAGTGTGTGTAAAAATCAATAAAGCCATTTGAAACAGTAGAAGATCATTCCAAGAAAGTTAACTTTGATTTCCACACTGATAACGAAACATTAAGAGCCAATGCTTTAAAGACACATTCTATGCAAAAGAAGAGAAGAATGACAAAGAATGGTTATTTTTTTCCTTTTCTTCAAAAATACTTGTTTTGAATCACCACAACAAAAAAATACGTTTCAATTCAGCAAAATGACAGTCTGTAACATGTTTAGGTTCCACCTCAATATTGTTTGAAATGACTCCTTAAAAATGGACAAGTACCCTTGAGAGTAACGAGTTTGGAAAAACACAAGTAATATTGAGTTGAGTAGCCAGTTGAATGATATCATCGTTTGGTTTACCAAGACATTGAACAAAGCTACAAGTAGTAAAAGTCAAAGAAAAGTTGTCCTTCTCGAAGATCAAGTCTTTACGAAACCTTGAGACAAAGACACCCAAGAAACACAAGAAAAGAACCCTTGAAAACTTTTTGTTTACCTGTTGAAGCATAACCATACTTGAAGGATTGGAGTACAGTCTTATCCATAGCCAAGAACTGTGTTCTAGTCAACGATAAGGGCTTGTTAAAGTCTGTACGAAAAAGTGCAGCAACTACAGCCTTGGAGATAGGTTTGGTTTTACTAGATTCTCTTAAGGTGATACTTATAAAAGTATGTTTCACTCTCCAAACACTGCCCCTACATTGGGACATTATTCCCCTACTATTCCCTCAAATTATCCATACAATAAGCGTATTGTACCCCTACATTTGTGAGATTTTTAACACTTCTTTGAACAAGTCTCCACGAAATCACCTTTACATATTCCTAAACTCCTTGATATCTCCTTTTCTAAACTCAAATATCAATTCATGATGTTGGTTGACTATTCTCAAGTACCAGATCCAAGAAATCACTTGTAATGAAAAAAGTGAATTCGCCTTATGAAGCCTCCTCTTCTTTGCAATTATGTCATGGAAAATACGCTATCAAATACAATAGAAGCTTCAATAACGTCTTTAAATACCAAATTCTCTGCAAATTTGTCAATCTTTGTTGGTCGCTTTTTGGATGAGACAACAAAACTTGGCATTGGTTTCTCATTAGATTGCTATTAATGTAGAATTCCCTGCCTTGTTGATTCTTACCCATCATCAAGTTGGAAACAGTATTTTCCCATGTTTACCCAAAACCTTGATGACATTGCTTACCCATTCTCTCCTATAGTTTGAGAGAGTGTTGTCATCCATATCAGAGACTCGTTACCAATTGGTTGTGTCGAGTCTGTTGAAAGCAATACAGCTGGTTGAACATAGTGTTGCTGCTTTTTTACCCTTTTTTGGAACT
>NW_005178117.1:0-3142 GCF_000341285.1 Galdieria sulphuraria
TGGAGTACAGTCTTATCCATAGCCAAGAACTGTGTTCTAGTCGTCAACGACAAGGGCTTGTTAAAGTCTGTACGAAAAAGTGCAGCAACTACAGCCTTGGAGATAGGTTTGGTTTTACTAGACTGTCTTCAAGTGATGCTTATAAAAGTATGTTTCACTCTCCAAACACTGCCCCTACATCGGGACAATATTCCCCTACTATTCCCTCAAATTGTCCATACAATAAGCGTGTTGTACCCCTACATTTGTGAGACTAGACTTTTAACAAGTCTCCACGAAATCACCTTTACATATTCGTAAACTCCTTGATATCTCCTTTTCTAAACTCAAATATCAATTCATGATGTTGGTTGGCTATTCTCAATTACCAGATCCAAGAAATCACTTGCAACAAAAAAAAGTGAATTCGCTTTATGACGCCTTTTCTTCTTTGCAATTATGTCATGGAAAATCCTTTACGATCAGATACAATAGAAGCTTCAATAACGTCTTTAAATACCAACTCTCTGCAAATTTGTCAATCTTTGTTGGTTGCTTTTTGGATGAGGCAACAAGACTTGGCATTGGTTTCTCATTAGATTGCTATTTTTGTAGAATTCCCTGCCTTGTTGATTCTTACCCATCATCAAGTTAAACGACAGTCTTTTCCCATGTTTACCAAAAACCTTGATGACATTACATGCCCATTCTATCCTATAGTTTGAGAGAGTGTTGTCATCCATATCGGAGACTCGTTACCAATTGGTTGTGTCGAGTCTGTTGAACGTAATACAGCTGGTTGAACATAGTGTTGCAGCTTTTTTCTATCCTTTTTTGGGAACTGACTGTTTCCTTGTAAAACCAATTAATCTTTCTGTCCCTTTTTTTGGGGAATAGATGAAATCTTTTTTTGGTTTCCTTTTCTGGTTCCCAAGGTAACATCAATACTCTACATAAATGGATAAACACCTCAAGTTGTTTTGTAAAGATATTTTGTGATTTACTCAGTTTCTTGAAAACACAGAGACCAACATTCAAGACGTTGCAAAAGGATGCCGCGTAAAGCCAAAAACAACTTGTACATTTATTACCGATAACAATGGAGAGATTATCCACAAAGGTCTAGTAGTAATCAAGGAGACTTATTCCTTGTATAATACCCAACCTAATGTTTTAGCTATTGTCCCAGCTTTTCAAGAAGAGACAAAAGCCAGGTTGGACGTTGTACAAGAAACATTGATGGATCACCAAGAAACCGACTCTTTCAAATAACGAGACTCCTCCTCAACGACTCTTTCTCCAATCTCATCTGTTTATTCTGTGTCGTCACATTTATTTATTTCTACCATTTGACACTTCACACTTTTATGAATGCGTCTCGACGTGCTTTGAACAATCTGTCCAAGAACCTATTGACTAGTTTTAGAGCGACTCTGTTGCATCTTGTTTGAAAGCACAAGTCTTGGAATGTAGATTCTATTAGGTACTACTTTGCCTTTTAAAAGTCAAGGAATGGTCAAAAAAAAGATCCTCTTCATGCCGTAGCAATGCTTTTTGAGTTTTATGAAGAGGTATACACGTTAAACGAATAGTATGTTGGAGTCAATCGAAGAAGATAAAGTAAATACATCACAGGTGAGACCCAGAAAAATTTAAAGGAACTGTTCAACATTTCTTCCAATCGATTTACAGTTACTGACATCATAGACTTGAAAACACAAGCGAGAGTGCCATTGAAATTCTTGAAAAGTATCTCCAATAGTTTCTGTCAATCAATAAATGGAAAAATTTGCGCTGCATATTCTTGGTCTATTTATTGTTTACTACTATCTGGTTTAACGTAATATCCACATCAATAGACGTTGGATTGCTGAGAAACATCGCCAGTGAAAGAGATCGCACCACCAGAGGTTTATAGGAAACTTTTTGAAAAGTTCAAAAGAAAAACTAGAAAAGAGCTTCTGTGTTTGCTTCGTTGAGAGAAAATTATACAAGCCTGCTGCAGCGTATGTTGTATTTACAAAGCTCAATTTTGTTGCTCGAATATGAAATGGTTAGGAAAAAGGCTATAAAGAAACAGTAGTGTTGGATTAAAGGCTCAAGACTATGGAAGAAATGAAACTTGGGAATATGAGTTGACTTTTACAAGGAGATGAAGCGTTTTGAGTTTTCAGAGACGGGAAAACTCTGTGCAAAAATGAGCGAGTGAAAAAAATGTACAAAACTATATATTTTTGGGAAAATGGAAAAGGTAAAAAAAATATAAACAACGTCATTCGAGTCAAAGTTGGTGTCGCACTCTTCGTTCCACTTTGCACCAGAGTTTTCTTCAAGGAAGCTATTTCAAATGTAACAAGATATCGAGAGAGACGGTTGAAATGATCCATGAGATGGATATAGATAAAACTTTCATTTATTGAACGATTAGTTTTATTGTATGGAGTTTTCAAAAACAAGCTCAAGTGTTATTTTTCTATTTTCGCACCATTTTATGTATGGTTCTACACTTTTATGAACAGAAAAACACAAGGTGTCATTTTCTTTGCAAATTTCCTTCGATATATGCTATCTCTTTCTTTCTCGAAAATTCAAATTTGAGCACAATTGTTTCCTGTTAAAATATGTTTCAAATACCAACTTGAAAACACTTATTTGTATGCCCTAACAAAGAAAACGATCTTATGAACTTTGACAAAGTCAACGTGTACTATTTCATGTCCTAGGAGATCCTCTGATACTGTTTCATAACTTTGTGTCCATTGTAAATTTCAGTCTCGTACAACTGCGAAATAGTTTAAACTTTGAAATCCAAAAGGTAAAATTGTTTTTTGTTTCCTTGAAAAAATAAGAAAACCTTACAAAATTTGGAAAGGGTTTGATTGTCAAACAGTAGCCATTTTGAGGTGTTGTATATTTGATATGGACTTTTTTCAACTGACTAGCAGTCCTTTGGTAATTGGTAATAGGATAAGAAGCACCATAATTATTGTTTCGTTTAAAGTTGCCAACGATCTTACTTTACCTCATTCCGGATAAAAGGATTCCAATAAATATCTTTCAGTAGGCTTTTCATAAATGAAAACTACATAAAGTTACATCCCATCCATTTATTCATAAAGCTTTCTATTTACTACTCGCATATTCTTATTCTTTGAGAATGGAC
>NW_005178116.1:0-3125 GCF_000341285.1 Galdieria sulphuraria
GTTATTGCCATTACCAAAGGACTGCTAGTCAGTTGAAAAAAGTCCATATCAAATATACAACACCTCAAAATGACTACTGTTCGACAATCAAACCCTTTCCAAATTTTGTAAGGTTTTCTTATTTCTTTCACGGAAACAAAAAACGATTTTACCTTTTAAATTCCAAAGTCTAAACTATTTCGCAGTTGTAAGAGACTGAAATTTACAATGGACACAAAGTTATGAAACAGTATCAGAGGATCTTCAAGGACATGAAAAAGTATACCTTGACTTTGTCAAAGTTCACAAAATCGTTTTCTTTGTTAAGGCATACAAATAAGTACCTTCAAGTAGGTATTTCAAACATATTTTAACAGGAAACAATTGTGCTCAAATTTGAATTTTCGAGAAAGAAAGAGATAGCATTTATCGAAGGAAAATTTGCAAAAAAGAATGACACCTTGTGTTTCTCTGTTCATAAAGGTGTAGAACCATACATAAAATGGTTCGAAAATGGAAAAATAACACTTGAGCTTTCTTTGGAAAACTCCATACAATAAAACTAGTCGTTCAATAAATGAAAGTTTTATCTATCACCATCTCATGGATCATTTCAACCGTCTCTCTCGATATCTTGTTACATTTGAAATAGCTTCCTTGAAAGACAGTCTTGTAAAAAGTGGAACAAAGAGTGCGACACCAACTTTGACTCGAATGACGTTGTTCATATTTTTTGTGCTTTTTCTATTTTCCCATAAATATATAGCTTTATACATTTTGTTTCACTCGCTCATTTTTGCACAGAGTTTTCCCGTCTTTTAAAACTCAAAATGCGTTATCTGCTTGTAAGAGTCAACTCATATTCCCAAGTTTCATTTCTTCCATAGTCTTGAGCCTATAATCCAACACTATTGTTTCTCTATAGCCTTTTTCCTATCCATTTTACATTCGAACAACAAAATTGAGCTTTGTAAATACAACATACGCTGGAGCAGGCTTGTATAATTTTCTCTAAACGAAGCAAACACAGACGCTCTTTTCTAGTTTTTCTTTTGAACTTTTCAAAAAGTTTCTTTAGTCCTATGGTGGTGCAATCTCTTTCACCGGTGATGTCTTTCAGCAATCCAACGTCTATTGTTGTGCATATTACGTTAAACCAGATAGTAGTAAACAATATATAGACCCAAAGTATGCAGCATCTTTTTCCATTTATTGTTTGACAGAAACTCTTCGAGATACTTTTCAACAATTTCAATGGCACTCTCGCTTGTGTTTTCAAGTCTATGATGTCAGTAACTGTAAATCGTTTGGAAGAATTGTTGAAGAATTCCTGAAAATTTTTCTGGGTCTCACCTGTGATGTATCTACTTTATCTTCTTCGATTGACTCCAACATACTATTCGTTTAACGTGTATACCTCTTCATAAAACTCAAACAGCATTGCTACGACATGAAGAGGATCTTTTTTTTAACCATTCCTTGACTTTTAAAAGGCAAAGTAGTACCTAATAGAACCTACATTCCAAGACTTGTGCTGTCAAACAAGATGCAACAGAGTCGCTCCAATACTAGTCGATAGGTTCTTGGACAGATTGTTCAAAGCACGTCGAGACGCATTCATAAAAGTGTGAAGAGTCAAATGGTCGGAATAAATAAATGTGACGATACAGAATAAACAGATGGGCTTGGAGAAAGAGTCGTTGAGGAGGAGTCTTGTCATTTGAAAGAGTCGGTATCTTGGTGATCTATCAATGTTCCTTGTACAACGTCCAACCTGGTTTGCGTCTCTTCTTGAAAAGCTGGGACAATAGCTACAACATTAGGTTGGGTATTATACAATGAATAAGTCTCCTTGATTACTGCTAGACCTTTGAGGATAATCTCTCCATTGTTATCGGTAATAAATGTACAAGTTGTTTTTGGCTTTACACGGCATCTTTTTGCAACGTCTTGAATGTTGGTCTCTGTGTTTTCAAAAAACTGAGTGAATCACAAAATATCTTTACAAGACAACTTGAGGTGTATATCCATTTCTGTGGAGTGTTGATATAACCTTGAGAACCAGAAAAGGAAACCAAAAAAGGATTTCATCTATTTCCCAAAAAAAGGGACAAAAAGATTGATTGGTTTTACAAGGAAACAGTCAGTCCAAAAAAAAGGATAAAAAAGCTGCAACACTATGTTTAACCAGCTGTATTGCTTTCAACAGACTCGACACAACCAATTGGTAACGAGTCTCTGATATGGATGACAACACTCTCTCAAACTATAGGAGAGAATGGGCAAGCAATGTCATCAAGGTTTTGGGTAAACATGGGAAAAGACTGTCGTTTAACTTGATGATGGGCAAGAATCAACAAGGCAGGGAATTCTACAGTAATAGCAATCTAATGAGAAACCAATGCCAAGTCTTGTTGTCTTATCCAAAAAGCAACCAACAAAGATTGACAAATTTGCAGAGAGTTGGTATTTAAAGACGTTATTGAAGCTTCTATTGTATTTGATAGCGTATTTTCCATGACATAATTGCAAAGAAGAGGAGGCTTCATAAGGCGAATTCACTTTTTTCATTACAAGTGATTTCTTGGATCTGGTACTTGAGAATAGTCAACCAACATCATGAATTGATATTTGAGTTTAGAAAAGGAGATATCAAGGAGTTTAGGAATATGTGAAGGTGATTTCGTGGAGACTTGTTCAAAGAAGTGTTAAAAATCTCACAAACGTAGGGGTACAATACGCTTATTGTATGGATAATTTGAGGGAATAGTAGGGGAATATTGTCCCGATGTAGGGGCAGTGTTTGGAGAGTGAAACATACTTTTGTAAGTATCACCTTAAGACAATCTAGTAAAGCCAAACCTATCTCCAAGGCTGTAGTTGCTTCACTTTCTTTCGTACAGACATTAACAAGCCCTTGTCGTTGACGACTAGAACACAGTTCTTGGCTATGGATAAAACTGTACTCCAATCCTTCAAGTATGGTTATGCTTCAACAGGTAAACAAAAAGTTTTCAAAGGTTCTTTTCTTGTGTTTTTTGGGTGTCTTTGTCTCAAGGTTTCGTAAAGGCTTGAGCTTCGAAAAGGACAACTTTTCTTTGACTTTTACTACTTGTAGCTTTGTTCAGTGTCTTGGTAAACCAAAC
>NW_005178115.1:0-3122 GCF_000341285.1 Galdieria sulphuraria
CCCTAATAAACCCTAAATAAACCCTAAATAAACCCTAATAAACCCTAAATAAACCCTAATAAACCCTAAATAAACCCTAATAAACCCTAATAAACCCTAAATAAACCCTAATAAACCCTAAACCCTAATAAACCCTAATAAACCCTAAATAAACCCTAATAAACCCTAAATAAACCCTAATAAACCCTAATAAACCCTAAATAACCCTAATAAACCCTAAATAAACCCTAAATAAACCCTAATAAACCCTAAATAAACCCTAAATAAACCCTAAATAAACCCTAAATAAACCCTAATAAACCCTAATAAACCCTAATAAACCCTAATAAACCCTAATAAACCCTAATAAACCCTAAATAAACCCTAATAAACCCTAATAAACCCTAATAAACCCTAATAAACCCTAATAAACCCTAATAAACCCTAATAAACCCTAATAAACCCTAATAAACCCTAGAAAAAACTTAATATAACTTAATAAAACTTAATAAAACTTAATAAAACTTAATATAACTTAATAAACCTAAAAGAAGAAAATTGAACTTCGTGACATTACACAATTACTCTGCTTTTGAGGAAATAAAGTAATTACAATTTTTGGCTTTCTTGGTTTATTTCTATTATTTTTGTTTCTGCACTGTATCCTATTCAATATATTTGGACTTCTTTAATTCCTTAAATGCAACTTCTTTTTGTGTATCATTTAAAATTGTGTCTTACCGCTCGCATAGATTGGTATCTATTTTGCAATTTACTCATGTTTAGAAATTAAATTTTCCGGTAACTGTATGATTCTAATCTTTTTTGTTTATGTTGCGATTAATTCTAGTTATTTATTTTTGCATCTGTGGTTTCTATTCTTAGTAACTATTTTGAAACAAAAAATTGTCTTCTCTTGTCCATAAAGTAACTAATCTATTATTTATATTTTTTTAATAAATTTTTTTTACTTTATTCAATTGATTGTGTCAAAATAGAATTTACTTTGAAACATTTACATATAAGCGTTGAAAATCAACGCGGTAATAAATTTTTTATTTTTTCAATGTTTTAATTAACTGTAGTATTTTGTTAGCATAGTTTTATTAAGTTTAAAAAAGATTTTTTTTGACTGAGGTTGTAGTATGAAAATATAGAAATATTGCGTGAGCAGTATGTCGTCAATCTTACTACCACCTCCATCTCATAAAATATAATTGAAGGTCAACTTTTTATCTTCTACTTTTAAAATTTGAATCCCTCTAACACTCTTCTTGTATTTTCTTAATTTCCTCAATTCAAATTACTTGTCCTTTTCATACACTGTCTTTACAGTTTTCCAATACCCCTTCCCATTTCCAATTATTTATTATTCCCCCACCACTCATAATGATAAATCCCAAATCTAAATCGCTGTTGGGTTGGCCCCCCTTTCTTCCCAATTGGCCCGCAATCCTTCCTACCCTCCTACTCATTTTCCCCCATGGCAATTTCAAAATCACAATTGCCCATCCACATTTCGAGTTGACCCCTCTCTTCTCAATTGGCCCCAATCCTTCCCCCACTCATTTTCCCCCATGCCAATTTCTAATTTACAATTGCTCCCAACCCTCTCCCAATTAATTTGCCCCTTCTTTCCTACATCAACACTTCCCCAAGACAATTTTTAAACCAAAGTTGCCCTATCATTTTTTACCTGCAATTGACCATTTCATTCCCCCATACATATTCTCTCATCAAATGACAATTTACTAGATGCAATTCTTTGTTTTTTCCAGTTACTTTTTTTTTGAACCTTCTACTTGATCCTTTTCAATATGTCTATTTCTTTGAATAAAAAACTTTTCTTTCTATACATTCTATGACTATGTCCTCTTTTTTTATAGGTTTGTTTTCACTTTTGATGTTTTTAATTTTTAAAAAAAATAATCCATGCGTTTATGGCGTGTCTGTAGTATAGCGTGTCAAGGCAGCTTTAAAATTTTACTTATTATCATTATTTTTATTGTCTGTCTTTTTAGTAAATATTTTGAAACTAAACTAAAAATTACTTTCTTTTGTCAATCAAATGAATACTGTATAAATATACTCTCTTTAAAATTAATTCTTTTTTTGCTTTGTTGAGTTTTGTGTTTTCATATAATATTTACTTTCAACATTTAATTGTAATAGTCGAAAATTAAGTCAATGATTAAATTTTTTAATAATGTTTTCAATGTTTCAATTAACTATATTAAATTGTCATTATATTTTCTTTAGAAATTTAATAAGAAGATTATTTTGGAGTGAAAATGTATTATAGAAGCATGGAAACATTATGTGACAGCATGTAATTGAACTTTCTACTACGACTATCTCATAAAATGTAACTGAAGTTCAAATTTCAATCTTTTGCTTTTCGAATTGGAATTTTTCAAACACCCTTCCTATACGGACTCTCCTAAGATTTTCAATTCACACTCAGTCCTCTTTGCACACTGATTTCAATTTCAAATGCCCCATTTCTAATTTACCCATTCTTCCCTGTATCCATAATGGCAATTTTCAAATCAACACAATCGCCTTTGGATTGGCCCCTCTTCTCCAATTTCCTCACACCCATTTCCCCACTCATTTTCCCCCATCGATTTTCCCCCATCGCAATTTCCCCACTCTCTCTCCCATTTCCAATTTACCCATTCTTTCCCGCCCCACACCCAGAATGACAATTTTCAAATCAAAATTGCGAGGGCCCATTCCAAATCGGCCACTCTTTTCAAATTGCCCATCTTTCCCATTAGCAGAAAAAAGGCACTAAAAAGTGTGTATATTGGTGCTCAACATACTATGCAGTATCACGCCCAATGGAAACAACAAAATCTTCATTTTACAGTGTACCAATATGATTCAACATTGGGTCAATTGTAGAAACAATGGATTCAAACGAGTTAAGGTCAACGATCTGTTTAGAATTTGAAAGTAATTTACAACTATGAGGAGAGAATTTGGGGATTTTCTCCCATTATGATTCTTGTCAAGCAATCTATCAACTAGATTGTCCTCTGTGTATTTAGATGAAAGAATACTAGTACTCGTTGGTATTTCTTCTGCCAAGTCTACTTGGGTAAATTCTTCCAATAAATCCATACAATCGTGAAGCAATC
>NW_005178114.1:0-3120 GCF_000341285.1 Galdieria sulphuraria
GTTGTTGTCTGTTTACAATTCCAAGTAAATAAAACAATGACACTTTTCTTTTCATGCCAACAACGAAGAAAAAAGTAAAAGATAGAAACACAAGTCATTCTCTTTATAGAATTGATGACTATGCCATACTGTACTAGGCTCGGGCTCATATTTGTTGTTGTTCATGTGGTTGAATTTCAAGTAGTGGCGAATGGTTTGATTTGCTGCGATAATAGAAAAATGCTTTATTTTTGTGTCAATGTGCAAACCACTTTGTTCGTTTGCGTATACTTTCTAGGAATTATCTACCAAAAGTTGGACTTTATCTTCAGAGTCAAACCAAAAACTCTAGTCGGACACGATTATATCAATATGTACACTCGTGTAATATTGTTAAAGTTCAACCCATCCTTCGTGAGTTTCTTTCAGAGCTACTTTGTATACTATCCAAACGCAAGCTGTTTGCACAAAAAGTGAAGTTTCCTTTTCACTTTTTGACAGCTACAACTACCACTACTTTCACCAGAATGACTTTCAATGTGTTGGGAAAAAACAGATCAGCAGCACTCTTTACAAGGCAAATACTGTTATACACAAGTCGCCTTGTTTCCTATTCACACCGTACTACTAATGTTACCCTCCTTTCCAACTGTACTTTGGACCAAAGACGAATTGCAATAGATGCCTTTCAGAAACACCATCAATACTAGTTCCAACTTTATCACTCTTACTACTCACATATCGTTTTAGACATATTTCACCCTCGGTAAAACCAGTAATTCATAAAAACAAAGGCGTTTCTCAAAACGGACTAATAGCTACAGTCGCCATCGTCAAAACATTTTACCAGGTGGACACAACCAAGACTTCCAACAGTGCCCTTTTGCTTGCTTTATTTCACGGTTCCCAACAAGGTGAGTATACTTTGAACTGAAAACTTTTCCCTTGCTATAAAAAAGCAAGTTTATTCAGCTTTCGTTATCTAAAGCCCCACATCCATAATATTTCAAAAGACATATTCGAATCAATAGAGAATTGATCTAAAAGCACAACAATACAAACAACCATTAAAAATAAGTGATGATGGACTCAAGACTTTCCTATGCTATCCTGAGAAATGCCTGTTGCAGAGTTACAGACCGATTTCTACATCTTGAAAAGATCTTGAAAAGAGTCATATAGAAGACAAGGAAAACTACTATACGGAATATAATTCTGTGTACCGAACAAAAGACTCAACTGAGAGTTTGACTGGTTTCTTGTTCTTGCAGAATATCTTTGAAATAACAGCCCAAAGATTGATTCTCAACAACAGACTACAAGACTATCAACTGCTAATACATACGCAAAACTGCTCTGAAACAATTATCGATAGAAATAAACAAACTTGTGAAACAACTAGTTGACCAAAGTACCAACACTCAACCACAGCTTAAACTCCTTTGTCTTTGCTCTCTTCTCGACAATGCTAATCTCAAATTTCCATACAAGACCAGAAGTGAAATAACAACAAGTGTTGCATAAAGGATATAAACTCCAAAGAGATAATAAAAGTTGTAAATACTAAAAAGAAACTACAGTCTACTTGGAACTCAGAGCACAGGAATCGATGGATTGTTCTGAAAGAAACATTTGCAGGGCTTAAAAAAGAAACGTAGATAATAGAAATTCACTTTTCCAACTAAAACGAACGACGAATTCGCTTTAGAAATTAAAGTCTGAAAAATTTCACTAGCAAACTTGAACCAGGTCCAAAGCCTACAACACTCACTGACCCTTCCTTTCCATCCAACAATCAAACCATTGTGATGAATTTCTAATTGGATTGTTATGAGAAGGATCGCTTTGTATTCTCTCCTTTCACTGGAGATATATTATTTTGAGTGACTAGTGAGTTTTATGAAAGAAAATATTCCACTTGGAGATATGTAAAAAGTTTCTGGAACAATAAGTGTGCTAGATACAATCAATCTTTCATCTCAGTACTATTGTGAAACGAGAAGAACAGTGTCGTATCAAAGGTCCTCTCAACTCCCTAGCGACAACGTAGCCTTTTAACAGAGTTGAGTTTGATCAATCTTGACTCTGCAAGGTAAATTTTAAACTACTTGTGACCCTATTTTGATAACAAATCAAGAACGGTTTTGCTACAACCAGTTTTTGACCTTTCTCGATCTGAGAACCTTTCTTTGTTGGTCACTCAAAATTAAGTAAAACTCCTTAAAGGTGCAAAATGGTCATTTTCTAATTTCAATGACGTTAACTCTGTTTGGCTTGCAATGTGAGAACTAGAACCTTTCCTTCTATGCAAATTCGCTCAAGGAGCAATCTTGTTCGATTACGAGTTATAAAGAAGAATAAATCGTATATTCAACTCTAGAATTGGAAAGTATACAGAGGACAGGACAATAATAAAAAACTGACCAAAGGTTTGAATTCTTTTGTCTATGTACAAATACATAAACTACTTACGACAAGGAGGATCGAGCCTCAAAAGTTACACGGGTCTCGCTTTGTTCTCTTCATAAACAACTTGTAGAGAGTTTTGACTGTTATAAGAGTAAAAGTGGTGATGCTTTTACTTCTCCTTGCACATATATTTCAAGATTCACCTTTCTTTTTTACTTTGCCAAGAAGAGATGAAAGATTCTTATTTTTCCATTATTTCTACATTTATATTCTTTTTTACTAATAGACGAAATTTATCGAGTATATTTAAAAGAACAAGACCTTTACCGGTTTGGATAACAATCACAATATAAATTTGAGATTTGACTCAACAAAGGAATCAGATAAATTGTTTTATCTTATTCTGCTGAATATTGTTTGCGAGTTGACGACATTTTTATTCTTTGTAGAGCAACTTGGATAAAACAGCGTTTCTCTTCTTTTTCAAGTTTGACTTGTCCCTAGTAGAAATGAACATTCCTTCTATTGATAGACCCGCTTTTTATACGAAACGTTGGGTTGTCTTTGATTCTCGTTACCAATATCCAAAAGGAAGCCTCTATTAGTGTACCCATCAGGTTATATTTCGCAAGAGTCTTCTTCCAAGTGCCTAACGCAAGAAACTTTTGTATAGTGACTCACTTATTCAACGAGCTGATGGTTGAGAATGGAAGAAGAGTAGGACTCAACTGC
>NW_005178113.1:0-3116 GCF_000341285.1 Galdieria sulphuraria
CTTTTTCACTAATTGCACAACGGTGAGAGGGTCGTGAGGTGGAATCCACGTTCGGAAGCCAGTTGCGATTCCAGAAACACCGTTGACTAGAGCCAAAGGAATAATAGGAAGCAAGAATTCAGGCTCTACTTGTTCGCCATCTTCCATTTTGGCAGGTAGTTGGAAGTCATCTTGTTGCGGAAAAATATAAGGAACAATTTTGGCTAGCTTAACATAAACATAACGTTCAGACGCAGCATCTGCCCCTCCATAATATCGAGAACCAGTTTGGCCATGGGACTCAAAAAAAGAAAGATTGTTAGCCCCAACAAAGTCTTGAGCGAGACGAATAATAACGTCGCTTAAGCACCCTTCGCCGTGTTTGTAGTTGGTTATTTTGGCTGCATGAGCTGCGAGTTGGGCTACTTTTACAGCTCCTTTGGAAGCAAATTGAAAGCTGCTCCAAAGCGCCTTTCTTTGCGATTCTTTCAGACCGTCAAAGAAAGACGGTATGCTTCGGGAAATAGTTTCTTTAGAATATTCCACTAGTTCTTGTTGAATGAACCGACAAATGACTGAGTCTGAACGGGTTTCCGAAAGAGGATTGAGAATCCATTCCTTCCTTACTGCTACTTGTGTTTTGCGAAAGGCTTCTTCAATAGTCTTTATGTCTTGCTCTCCGTTGATAGTGAAATATTCGAATCTGTCCTCTGCAAAGTCTTCGCGTATGTCCTGGTCAGAAGAAGAACCTAGACCTTTAAGATAGCGAATTTTCCAGGAGCGGTCTTGAGCATCTGGCCATAAACGAAATTCTTCTTCACTGTAGAAATTTTTCTTGGTCTGGCCCCGCGTTGCTTTGATGATAGGAGTTCTTAAGAAACCTAGAAAAGGCGGATGTTGTTTCAATAAATGAGGATATTTCGTAGCGAACCAATTGAGAATGAGAGCTAGAATATGCTTTCCATCCAAATCCGAATCCGCGAGCACGACTACTCTTCCGTAGCGCAATGGTCCTTGAGGAAGACCGAGGGCTTTTTCTACCAAACCAATTTCCCTGCTAGTAGACTTATCGTCCGCGACATTGAGAACTTTTCCTCTCAAGGGGAACACTCCGTACATATCTCTACTAGCGTGGAAGGAAATGGCTTTTACAGCATAGGACATAGCTGACTTTCCTTCAGTGAGTAGCAAAGTGCATTTTTCGGGTTGTTTTCCTGCCCAGTTAGCGTCGTCCAAGTCTTTAATTTGGAGTTTATGTCCCGCTGCTGCAGTCTTAGGCACCTTTGACTGCTCTAGAAACGATTTCACTTCAAGGAAGTAAGGCCAGTTTTTCAGTTCCTTTGTCTTGAGCGAAAGAGGAATGTCAGCAGGACCAACAAGACGATCTTTGGTTTGTGCATTGAACTTGGGATTTTTGACTCGAATAGAGAGGAATATTCCGAACTTGGCTTTGATAGCAGTGGCAAATATTTTTTTGGTTGTAATTCCAAGGGAGGTCTTAAGTTCTTTGAGAAGAGCGTCAACATGAGTTCCATCGTCTATTGTTCTTATTCCATTCACGAAAGAAACGCAGAGTCCTTGTTGGTCAGTCAAAAGTGTCTCATTATTTCCTGAACTAAAGACTGCGGTAATAGGATAGTCTACGAATTTTTCTGCATAGGAGTGCAGCGTGACTCTAGAAAATTCGAAATTGTTGAATAGACAGGTACATCCGGTGACCAAGCTTGCCTCGAGAACGTGTCTTCGAAAAACACCAAGATCTTCCTCAGAAAAGCATTCTTTCTTGAATCTGCTGAATTCTGGATAGAAACGAACTATAACACTAGGTCCTTCTTTTTTTGAGACCTTGGACCAAGTGATAGGGTTTTTGACTGCCATATTGTTCTCCCATGATTGCTCATAACAACTGCCTTTGCTATCTATGATTCGAACTGAAAGTTTGGTGCTGAAAATATTGCAGAGCTTTATACCGAACCCATTCCTTCCAGAATAGTATCTTTCTTCAGTATAGTTGGAACTCGTCAGCAGTTCTCCAAAAATGAGCTCAGGTACATAGAGAGAGTCGTCCCATTTTGTTAAAGGAATGCCTTTGCCTCCACGGTTCTCGATTTCAATGAAAAAGGGGTCGCATTGAACGATGACGATTCCTTGTCTATTAGCTGCTCTATTCAGATCATCTACTGCATTAGACAAAGCTTCTATGAAAAGTCGTTCGAGGCCACTAGGCAGTGTTATAGTTTGAGAAGAAATCTTTCCATCTACAGACATCAGCCATTCTTTACGAGGATAAGGTTCTATGCTTCCAACATATGTATCGGGGATTTCGAGGACATGTGTTCTATGGTCGAGGCGCCTGTATTCTAAATCCATTTTACGTACCCAATCACGTCCTTTCAAGATTTGAATCTTAGAAGAAGGTTTAAATGCAAAGGTAGACGCGAAGGGAAATGCTGTCAAATTAGCGGTTGTCGAGAAAAATGACTATGACGGTAGATGAGGTCGATTTCAGTCAAATATCGTTTGGAGAGGAAAACAAGCTGAACACTTACGGTACTATAGTTCCTGTGAAGTACGCCGGAAAAAGCTTCAGTGTGTGCTTGGGAGACGCAGACGTCAAAGTGATGAGAAACAAATTTAACGAAGCTAAAATTAATCTTATTGTGAACAATTTAAGCAGTGGCTCTTGTGATTTTCTAGAAAAGTTAGATTCGTTCATGGAGAAGAGCGAAGTAGTTGTGAGTCACAAACGCTGCGTATATTCCGTGTGCAAGAGAGACGATGCTCCGTTGTTCGCGGAGATTACGTCCATGACGAATATTTGCAACGTGGCTGATGATAAACGTCTAAGCTTGGAAGCTTTGAACAGCTACGGAGGATGGTTATCAGCAATCCCTGTGGTCAATTTTTCCTGTCTGATGGTGATTGGGAACAAAATTAGCTTAAAAAAGAGAGTATCTGCTCTCTTAATAACAAAACTTGTTAAGAACGAATACTCTGATTCTTTTGTTGAGTCTTTGAAATCGAAGTATCAGGAAGAGAATCCAGAGGGAATTGAAGAGTTAAAAGACCAAATTAACAAGCAATTTGTGGACACTTTGGATTTTGATGAGCAATAAACTACTGTTGTGTCCTAACGA
>NW_005178112.1:0-3071 GCF_000341285.1 Galdieria sulphuraria
TCATTGTACAAGAAAAGGGATGAAGATGACAGAAAGTAGTATTCAAAGACTGCAGGATGATGTAAATTCAAAGAAAGAATCAACTAGATTGCAGTCAAAGTTCTGTACAAACGATCTATTAGGAATGGAAATTGAACTTGTCCTAGTACGACCTACTGGTTGTTTTCCCGTATTAGAAAGTTAACTTTGATTTTCACACTGATAACAAAATATTAAGAGCCAATGCTTTAAAGACACATTCTATGCAAAAGAAGAGAAGAATGACAAAAAATGGCTATTTTTTTAACTCTTTTCAAAAGTACTTGTTTTGAATAACCATAACAAAAAAATACGTTTCAATTCAGCAAAATCACAGTTTGTAACATGTTTAGGTTCCACCTCAATATTGTTTGAAATGACTCTTTAAAAAGGGACAAGTACCCTTGAGAGTAACGAGTTTGGAAAAACACAAGTGATATTGAGTTGAGTAGCCAGTTGAATGATATCATCGTTTGGTTTACCAAGACATTGAACAAAGCTACAAGTAGTAAAAGTCAAAGAAAAGTTGTCCTTTTCGAAGCTCAAGTCTTTACGAGACCTTGAGACAAAGACACCCAAGAAACACAAGAAAAGAACCCTTGAAAACTTTTTGTTTACCTGTTGAAGCATAACCATACTTGAAGGATTGGAGTACAGTCTTATCCATAGTCATGAACTGTGTCCTAGTCGTCAACGACAAGGGCTTGTTAAAGTCTGTACGAAAAATTGCAGCAACTACAGCTTTGGAGATAGGTTTGGGTTTACTAGATTGTCTTCAAGTGATACCTATAAAAGTATGTTTCACTCTCCAAACACTGTCCCTACATCGGGACATTATTCCCCTACTATTCCCTCAAATTATCCATACAATAAGCGTATTGTACCCCTACATTTGTGAGACTTTTGACAAGTCTCCACGAAATCACCTTTACATATTCCTTAACAACTTGATATCTCCTTTTCTAAACTCAAATATCAATTCATGATGTTGGTTGACTATTCTCAATTACCAGATCCAAGAAATCACTTGCAACGAAAAAAAAGTGAATTCGCTTTATGACGCCTTTTCTTCTTTGCAACTATGTCATGGAAAATCCTTTACGATCAAATACAATAGAAGCTTCAATAACGTCTTTAAATACCAACTCTCTGCAAATTTGTCAATCTTTGTTGGTTGTTTTTTGGATGAGACAACAAGACTTGGCATTGGTTTCTCATTAGATTGCTATTTCTGTAGAATTCCCTACCTTGTTGATTCTTACCCATCATCAAGTTAAACGACAGTCTTTTCCCATGTTTACCCAAAACCTTGATGACATTGCTTACCCATTCTCTCCTATAGTTTGAGAGAGTGTTGTCATCCATATCAGAGACTCGTTACCAATTGGTTGTGTCGAGTCTGTTCAAAGCAATACAGCTGGTTGAACATAGTCTTGCAGCTTTTTTCATCCTTTTTTGGGAACTGATTGTTTCATTGTAAAACCAATCAATCTTTCTGTCCCTATTTTTGGTGAATAGATGAAATCCTTTTTTGGTTTCCTTTTCTGGTTCCCAAGGTAATATCAACACTCCACAGAAATGGATAAACACCTCAAGTTGTTTTGTAAAAATATTTTGTGATTCACTCAGTCTCTTGAAAACACAGAGAGCAACATTCAAGACGTTGCAAAAAGATGCCGCGTAAAGCCAAAAACAACTTGTACATTTATTACCGATAACAATGGAGAGATTGTCCTCAAAGGTCTAGCAGTAATCAAGGAGACTTATTCATTGTATAATACCCAACCTAATGTTTTGGCTATTGCCCCAGCTTTTCAAGAAGAGACGCAAGCCAGGTTGGACATTGTACAAGAAACATTGATGGATCACCAAGAAACCGACTCTTTCAAATGACAAGACTCCTCCTCGACGACCCTTTCTCCAAGCCCATCTGTTTATTCTGTATCGTCACATTTATTTATTTCGACCATTTGACTTTACACACTTTTATAAATGCGTCTCGACGTGCTTTGAAAAATCTGTCCAAGAACCTATCAACTAGTTTTAGAGCGACTCTGTTGCATCTTGTTTGAAAGCACAAGTCTTGGAATGTAGGTTCTATTAGGTACTACTTTGCCTTTTAAAAGTCAAGGAATGGTTAAAAAAAGATCCTCTTAAAGCCGTAGCAATGCTGTTTGAGTTTTATGAAGAGGTATACACGTTAAACGAATATGTATGTTGGAGTCAATCGAAAAAGATAAAGTAAATACATTACAGGTGAGACCCAGAAAAATTTCCAGGAATTGTTCAACATTTCTTCCAATCGATTTACAGTTACTGACATCATAGACTTGAAAACACAAGCGAGAGTGCCATTGAAATTCTTGAAAAGTATCTCGAAGAGTTTCTGTCAAACAATAAATGGAAAAATTTGCTGCATACTCTGGGTTTATTTATTGTTTAATACTATCTGGTTTAACGTAATATCCACATCAATAGACGTTGGATTGCTGAAAACGTCACCGGTGGAAGAGATCTCACCACCAGAGGGCTATAGGAAACTTTTTGAAAAGTTCAAAAAAAAGCAACTAGAAAAGAACGTCTGTGTTTGCTTCGTTGAGAGAAGAATATACAAACCTGCTGCAGCGTATGTTGTATGTACAAAGCTCAATTTTGTCGCTCGAATATGAAATGGATTGGAAAAAGGCTATAGAGAAACGATAGTGTTGGATTGTAGGCTCAAGACTATGGAAGAAATGAAACCTGAGAGTATGAGTTGACTCTTATAAGCAGAGAAAGCATTTTGAGTTTTAAAAGACGAGAAAACTCTGTGCAAAAATGAGCGAGTGAAACAAAAAGTATGAAACTATATATTTATGGGAAAATGGAAAAGGCACAAAAAAATATGAACAACGTCATTCGAGTCAAAGTTGGTGTCGCACACTTTGTTCCACTTTTTACAAGACTTTTCTTCAAGGAAGCTATTTCAAATATAACAAGATATCGAGAGAGACGGTTGAAATGATCCATGAGATGGTGATAGATAAAACTTTCATTTATTGAACGATTAGTTT
>NW_005178111.1:0-3060 GCF_000341285.1 Galdieria sulphuraria
TTGAGTAAATTCTTCTAAAAATCCATATGATCATTGTGCATTTGCTACTAAAGAGACTATCGACGATATATAAATACTATATGAAACAAAGTCTAGGATATGAATAACTCCACTTACATATGGGATAGTTTTCGTGTTGCTAGTATAAAACAACTTGATGGAAAAAAAGACTTATGAAAATGGACAGACAATATACTGTAATTCAAACAACCCATGTCATTCTATCAACACTATCCAAGCCATATTCAACTTTAGAATACACAATGAACTTACTCCTATTTATGTCACTTGTCTTGTATATGTCTTCTTCAATAGTTAAAACTTGTCCTTGATTCACCAACCAGCAACTTGTCTAAAGTGCATTTTTACATAGGCATGATGTGAAAGTCTGCAAGAGTGACATCATTTTTCCAACTTCTTATCAATCTGAGTTTCCATACTACAAAACAAGTTATCAGTTCGTTTCTCAATCATCATAAAAAATACTCTTTTGTCTTTCTATTTGCTGAAAAAAGAAAAGAGTAATGAGTTAACGAATTGATAGTGTATTACAATTCTTTAGTCTTGTGTCTGGCAATTTATATATACTGTATTGTTTTATATGAATTGTTCTATATGAATTGTTCGTGCTTCTTGAAATAAATAGCTTTATATCGTCAAAGTCATTTCTTTTGGTATCTGGAACAATCTCTTCCCAGTGCAAGTTGACCAGGTTTTGTTCGTTCGTTCGTAGAGCTGTTTCCATCTGACCTTGGTATCGAAGAAAATTGATAAACTTGAGTGTACACACTTTGGTAAATGCTTTCTTTTTCTTCTCAGTATGGACTGTCAAGTCTATTGCTTTCTCCATTTCTTTATACCTTGGTTTCCTTGGATAGTTTCAAAGAGCTACAAAGTAAACCTGCTCTCTCTCCTTTTTGGCCATATGGTACTTGATTGCTTTAATATATATACATATATATATATACATAAATGTATATATGTGTGTGTTTAGAGCGATATAGTCTTGACACCTCGTTTTTGAGTTTAAAAGAAACAAAAATTGAGTCATTGATGATAGGATGTATATCTAATAGCTTTGCAATTGTTGAAAACACTCTAAATATTTTCGAGTCAAACGAAAAGGTAGTCGGAACAACGAATTTCGGAGTCTCTATGGAAAAAAAAGAAAATGAAATTTGATAAACAATTGGCAATGTTGGTCAACTGAGTAAAAGCCAGTGAACAAGAAATTCGTGAAATGTATGCACCAGTCCATTCTCAAACGAATAAGAATATGCGAGTAGTAAACAGAAAGCTTTATAAATAAATGGATGGGATGTAACTTTATGTAGTTTTCATTTGTGAAAGGCCTACTGAAAGATATTTATTGGAATCCTTTTATCCAGAATGAGGTAAAGTAAGATCGTTGGCAACTTTGAACAAAACAATAATTATGGTGCTTCTTATCCTATTGCCAATTACCAAAGGACTGCTAGTCAGTTGAAAAAAGTCCATATCAAATATACAACACCTCAAAATGACTGCTGTTCGATGATCAAACCCTTTCCAAATTTTGCAAGGTTTCCTTATCTTTTCAAGGAAACAAAAAAACATTTTACCTTTTAAATTCCAAAGTCTAAACTATTTCGCAGTTGTACGAGACTGAAATTTACAATAGACACAAAGTTATGAAACAGTATCAGAGGATCTTTTAGGACATGAAAAAGTACACGTTGACTTTGTCAAAGTTCACAAAATGGTTTTCTCTGTTAAGGCATACAAATAAGTACCTTCACGTAGGTATTTCAAACAAATTTTAACAGGAAACAATTGTGCTCAAATTTGAATTTCCGAGACAAAAAAGAGGTATCATTTATCGAAGGAAATTTGCAAAGAAAATGACACCTTGTGTTTTTCTGTTCATAAAGGTGTAGAACCATACATAAAATAGTGCGAAAATGGAAAAATAACACTTGAGCTTTCTTTGGAAAACTCCATACAATAAAACTAGTCGTTCAATAAATGAAAGTTTTATCTATCACCATCTCATGGATCATTTCAACCGTCTCTCTCGATATATTGTTATATTTGAAATAGCTTCCTTGAAGAAAAGTCTTGTAAAAAGTGGAACAAAGAGTGCGACACCAACTTTGACTCGAATGACGTTGTTCAAATTTTTTTGTACCTTTTCCATTTTCCCACAAATATATAGTTTTATACATTTTGTTTCACTCGCTTATTTTTGCACAGAGTTTTCTCTTCTTCTGAAAGTCAAAACGCTTCATCTCCTTGTAAAAGCAACTCATATTTCCAAGTTTCATTTCTTCCATAGTCTTGAGCCTATAATCTAACACTAACGTTTTTATATAGCCCCTTTTTTCCTATCCATTTCATATTCGAGCGACAAAATTGAGCTTTGTAAATACAACATACGCTGCAGCAGGCTTGTATAATCTTCTCACAACGAAGCAAACACAGACGTTCTTTTCTAGTTGCTTTTTCTCTTGAACTTTTCAAAAAGTTTCTTCCTCTGGTGGTGAGATCCCTTCCAACGGCGATGTCTTTCAGCAATCCAACGTCTATTGATGTGGATATTACTTTAAACCAGATAGTAGTAAACAATATATAGACCCAAAGTATGCAGCATCTTTTTCCATTTATTGTTTGACAGAAACTCTTCGAGATACTTTTCAACAATTTCAATGGCACTCTCGCTTGTGTTTTCAAGTCTATGATGTCAGTAACTGTAAATCGTTTGGAAGAATTGTTGAAGAATTCCTGAAAATTTTTCTGGGTCTCACCTGTGATGTATCTACTTTATCTTCTTCGATTGACTCCAACATACTATTCGTTTAACGTGTATACCTCTTCATAAAACTCAAACAGCATTGCTACGGCATGAAGAGGATCTTTTTTTTAACCATTCCTTGACTTTTAAAAGGCAAAGTAGTACCTAATAGAACCTACATTCCAAGACTTGTGCTTTCAGACAAGATGCAACAGAGTCGCTCTAAAACTAGTCGATAGGGTCTTGGACAGATTGTTCAAAGAACGTCGAGACGCATTCATAAAAGTGAC
>NW_005178110.1:0-3055 GCF_000341285.1 Galdieria sulphuraria
AATCAATGTCAAAATCAATCAATCAAGATCAATTCAAACATTCATTTCAAAATGAGTGTCGTCCATTCGTACTCTTTCAAAAAAAAGAGTAAAATGAAAAACATCTCACAGTTCAGACTACGGGCGTTTTAACTGCAACAACGTTCGTGTACGCTATTGGAGCTGGAATTACCGCGGCTGCTGGCACCAGACTTGCCCTCCAATCGTTACTTCGTTACTCGTTTACATAAACGTCATGCCAATAAAATAACACTTAGTGTTATCTATCAGTATTTCTTGTCGCTACCTCCCTGTGTCAGGATTGGGTAATTTGCGCGCCTGCTGCCATCCTTGGATGTGGTAGCCATCTCTCAGGCTCCCTCTCCGGAATCGAACCCTAATTCCCCGTTACCCGTCAACACCACGGTAGGCCTCAATCCTACCGTCAAAAGTTGATAGGGCAGATATTCAAACAATGCGTCAATAGTACAAATACTATCAATCCACAAAATTATCATGATTCAACATTCAACACTAAACCCTGTGACAGGAAAAGTGTAAAGTAGGATCACTAATAAGTGCAATTTCCAAAAATGGAAATAGGGCATGTATTAGCTCTAGCATTACTAGGGTTATCCATATAACATATTAACATTGTGTAGATTATAACTGTTTTAATGAGCCATTCACAGTCTCGCCATCCATGTGGCTTATACTGGCATTTGCATGGCTTAATCCTTGAGACAAGCATACGCGACCCGCAGGATCAACGGGGTATCATGTATATACAACACAAAGAAAAGAGAGAAAATGTCCACAAAATTGATTGATATACACACAAAAACAGCACAATAGAAACAACATGAATATACACACATAAAATGTACATACATGAGTCAAAAAATTGTATCTTTGTGTCGTACACAACTTTGGTGGAATATTCACCTTTTTTCTTCCTCTTCCTCCTTTCCTAAACTGGAAAAGATGGAAATTTTACTTTTTTTTCTTTCGAATAATAAACGTCTCAATGAAATCCCAAAACACAACAGATGGGATCCATTTATAACATTCATCATTGAAAAAACCATCCTTTGTTTCATTCCTTTGTCTTGTTGGAAGAAAACACATCTCTCAAAATACTACTACTATTTTACATCCAGTACTGTGATTCACACAAAAATGAAATCATGACAATACATAAAGGAAAATAGAGTAGCAGAGGTTTCCTTCAAAAAGACAAAAAACATATAGTCCATTCTATAAAGATGAGCGGCGAATGAAAATTCAAGCCAAATAATCTCTTACTCATCAAGATGGAAACTATATTCATACTTTTGAATCAAAATAACATTACCAAATCATCGGTAGTTTAATACATCAACTCCTAATCATACTATATACATCACAACATGCAGTATACAGAAAAAGTTCCAAAAGAGACACAGAAAAAGAGACATAAAGACACGCACATACATACATCTATGTAATATGCACAAGCACATCTTCAACACCTCCTTCTTCTTTCTCTTTTGAAACCACTCTGATTACCCACAGTTTTGAAATCAATGGCAAAGATGGATTACAGATCATGCATCATTGGAAAGGCCCATCCCCATTCGAGGATTTTCCCCACTCCCAATTCAATCATCATCTTCATCCATACATAAAGCCATTCAACTTTCGCATATCACTCCACTTTACTCGTCTTTGAAAACTAGTAAAAGTGGTTTTCTTCTTGTCTGTCTGGCTTCATTTTTCTGGAAAAAAATGCTATTTAAAAAGCCAAAAGTGACGGTTCGTTGCGCGGGCTTTTGAGATGAATCAAATGATGACACGTGGCAACAAAACAGTTTGAAACTCAACAAAAGGAAAACAAACCAACACTCTTTTTTTATTATACAAACAATAAAAACCTAGCTTTTAAGCCCCTCTCAAAAAAAACCAACTCTCTCTTGTTTTCCACTACAAATATATATATATATATAGATATACGAGTGTCTAGAAAATAAACCCATCTTCCTAATTGTCACTCTTGTGTGAGGGGATACACTCAATAAAAACAACTCAAAAGGTCAAAACTCTTCAAACTTTCATAGTGAGGTCGAAACTCTCCTTCAAAGGTCAAGTTTCAAAAGGAGAGAACATTTCCAATACTCCCTATTGTATACACACACACACACAATAAAGTAGAAGGGTTCATGGCTCTATACAATAAAAAAAGGAGGATAAACCCTCACACCCCTCCTCTCTCTCTTCTACTTGACAAGGCAAGACTATTTGTGAAAAAATAGAACAAAAAACCCCAACAAAATGTAACCTAAAAGTTGAGTGGCTACTTGAATAACTTGTCCTTTGACACAAAAGTACAACAAAAATTTTAAACTCTTCATGGTGTCCTCAACATTTCAAATGATTGGATGATTATTCTTTGAACCTTGGTCCCAACATGGTTGCTTTAGTACGTTGCTGAAAAAGTTACAACCATCAAACTTTCTCAAGTTGTATGGGAAAAATATCAAGTCAATCTTCTAGCACCATTCCCTAGTTTGTAGTTTTCTCTTTCAACAAAAAATGGATAAAGAGTCGTTGTGTAAGCATACATCACTTTGTTTTGAAACAACTCCAAAAAAGAAAGACTCTAGTGAGTTGGAAGCAGCAGTCATAGTTGGGTATTATTTGCAATGATTGAGCGTTTTCCAAAATATAGTCTCAAGTTTGAAATTGACAGAATTATCGTTAAGAACAGTTTGCAGTTGACCATACAAAAGTAGTTACACCCTTTTATTTCTTTCGAGCAAAAGAAATTCTCAACTAGTTACCTCACCATGTAAAAACAACTCTATAAAGACATATCAACTTGGTTCCTGGAATAGAAAACCTAGTATAGATACTCGTACTCTCCTTAGAAACTCATCGTGTTTCCACAAAAAGCGTTCCTATTTCTTTCCTAGTGATGAACAGGATACATGGATATACACACAACGTGACAAATGACTTGTTACACTTCCCATCGGAATTCCAACTACTGCGAGTAACCAATCAAACAAACCAACTTGTTATAAAAATCTCAGACGTC
>NW_005178109.1:0-3055 GCF_000341285.1 Galdieria sulphuraria
GTTTTGCCACCCAATAAACTATATTTTTACAGGTATCGGTTGCCACTACCTAGAAATTCTATAAAAGAGAAACTGAACATGAAAAATTTCAACTCACTTGAGTGTTGTCTCCACGTAGAAAGGAATCTTCAGTACCACCTTCAAGCGATACTTCTATCATAAACTCTTGGAACAGCTTCGTGTATGTAGCCGATGGTCTCGAGACCTTTTTCTGATACTTTCCTTATAGGGTTACAAAAGTAACTATCAATACTGACCTTTGCAACTCGAACTCGAGTCTTTCCATGACTGAATTGCTTGAGCATATCAAGAAATCTCAATCACAACGGAAAAGAAATTGTTCATTCACATTTATGCAGACAAAAAGCAAAAACAGATTGAAACAAGTTTATCAACATATCGTACAAAAAGTGACAACTCTTCATGGTTGGATAGGGAATTATGAATATGGAAGACTCTTTACTCCAAGGATTCCCTATTTGTTCCATTCTAAGACAACTCCTCCTTTTCTTGCACATAAGGAAGAACTGCCTATCTTGGCAGCAGCCATTGTTGGCTTTCAGCATGCTTTGGTTTGCCTTCTTTTCTAATGCTATTTGTTTATCTTTTGAAAATTTTCTATAGGCAATGATGGGAGGTATTGTTACGGTTCCATTGATACTATCTGGATCGGGAAGCAACAACTTGAACTTGGACGATTCTTATCGCACCTATATGGTTTGTTGATTCTTGTGGCTGTATTTTGGCTATGATGGATGTCTTTTTGCTTCATAGGTTGCTTCTGCTCTTATTGCTTCAGGCATTCTCTCTATCATTCAGATAACGGGATTGAAGATAAGAAAAACTGGATATCAACTAGGAACTGGGCTTATTAGTGTAGTTGGTACTAGTTTCACTACCCTGCCGGTGGCCCAAGCAGCATTTTCTACTATTCGAAAGCATGGGGAATATAACTGCTCCTTGGAAGGTCCTTGTCCTGAAGCCTTTGGAGCTATGTTAGGCACAATCATGGTTTGTTGCTGGTTAGAGGTTGCTATAAGTTTTCTTCCTCTCACAATTTTAAGAAGGGTATTTCCTCCCCTCGTGACGGGTTCCGTTGTGGTGTTGATTGGAGCTTCATTGGTAGCATCAGGTTTCCAAGATTGGGCAGGAGGTAGCGGTTCTTGTTATAATTACTCTAGAGCAGTTTCTAATTTGGAAGCTCTTGGAGTTGAAAACATATCTGCTATCCTTCCATCCAGTTTGAGCATTTGCCCGTCTTCTCAATACGCTTATCAGAAATATCCTTTTGGAGATGCAAAATGGATTGGATTGGGCTCCATTGTCTTTTTGACCATCATAGTGATTGAGATATTTGGTTCGCCATTTATGCGCACAGCAGAAATTATGATTGGCTTCTTACTTGGATTACTTGTTGCCTCAGTTCTTAATTATACCAATATAGAATCTGTTCAGGGCGCTCCTGTAATCACATTTCTATGGACCAAAACTTTTCCTATTCGATTCTATCCTCCAGCCATTATTCCATTATTGATAGTGTTTGTGGTGCTAGCTATTGAAGCTATGGGTGATGTTACTGCCAGTATGGAAGCTTCTCAGTTGCCTATCATTGGAAAAGAGGCCAATGGACGCTTGCAGGGAGGTATTTTGGCAGATGGTTTGAATGCATTTCTTGGAGCACTGATGACCACTTTTCCTTACAGTACCTTTGCACAAAACAATGGAGTGATTGCAATGACTCGTTGTGCGAATATATGGGCTGGATATTGGTGTTGTCTGTTTCTTATTGTTTTTGGAATATTTTCTAAGATATCTGCCTTATTTGTGGCAATACCAGATGCCGTGCTTGGAGGGATGACTACATTTCTATTTGCAAATGTAGTCACTTCTGGCATTCGTATCCTTTGTTTCGTGGATTGGACCAGAAGATCTCGTTTCATTGTTGCATGTACTCTTTCTATTGGACTTGGTGCAACATTGTTGCCTGAGTGGTTTTCTTCTGTTATTCCCAGTGTTGAACAAAACAGTGCACTTCAAGGGCTCATACAAGGCATTGATATTATTATGTCCACTGGTTTCTGTATCGGTGCATTTATAGCTGTGTTTTTGAACCTGATTTTGCCAGTAGATGAAGATTGTCAAAAGGAGGACATGAGTAGAGTTGGAAATCAGGCATCTCTAACGGAGAGCAGTGTTACTATCCAAGGACTGATAACAGACGAAGACATCAAATAGAGTTGTCTTTCATTGAATTGTCATGTAGTTTGTAGTGGTTTTGATTGGATCATAAAATGTCTTCAAACAGATTGTCTCAATTGTTATTATGAAAACAACACAAAGATGGAATCTCTATGCTCTTTCAGTTTCAAAATGCAATCCTTCCAAATAGATCCATCTTATTTGGTCTATCTTCATAGAAACGTTGTATAAACGACCAAATAATGGACCTCGGCCTTTCCATGTCTTCCCTATTCTATCCTTTTTAAATGTTTTTGAATCTTCTTCCCTTTCACTGATAACTCGTCTATAAGTGGAGAGTGATAACCATGGTTCTCGGTCCTCACGAAAATTTCCTTTACAATACTTTGATTTTGTAAAAACAATTTAATTTTCCTGCTTACCACTTTCAGGATCGATACATATAGTCATGCAGCGAATACAGTCACCAACGAATTCCATTTGTATCTTCTCGTCACTAAAATTGTTGGTAGATAACCACGCGATGTCCTTCCATCGATCTTCTTCCAATGAGAGTAATACAGGTCCAGCTTTCGGTGCAACTGTTGTTCTAAAATATACAGTAAGAATATGAAATTGTGTTCTTGAGCCATTGGCATACCTATTCTCTTTAGATAATGAACACGACACAACTTGGCTTTGTTTGACAACCAAATTTGGTCTAAAAACTTCCGCTAAAACAGGTTTCTTATTTTGAAATTGTAACAAATCATTGATCTTTTCTACACTTTGGCCACAAATCTAAAAGTTACAAATCGAACATAACGACACAGTGAAGCTAAATTTTCCATACCACTAATAAATGTGCATCATTGCG
>NW_005178108.1:0-3041 GCF_000341285.1 Galdieria sulphuraria
CTGTTAAACCCACAGACAGAGAAGAGTTGGACCACTGGAGGTACGACGAACCTCCATCTNCAGTAATAGTAATGGAATCGGACGCGAATACGAGGGGTTCAGATGAGGACATTTGAACTGGAGCGTCGAAAACTGCATTGTCCTCATAGAAGACAAAAGTGTTTTCTCCATCACTGTTCNTAAGAGCCAGTATGTTAGTATCCCCAGTTCCAGAGGGAACGATGCCGAAACCTCCAGCATCTTGGCATAGCAATGGATAGCTTNAACCTGTTTCAGTTCCTCGTTCTCCGAGATAAACAGGATAGGCTCCTCCTNCTTGAACTNGACGGGTAAACTGAGACCTAGTGTTCNCTGTCNGCAAGGAATCCGTTGCAGTCNATGCAGGTTCGGAGCCTGACTCGAAACCAAGAGATATAGAGGAATCAGTCCAGTTGAGGTAGGAGCTCCCGCCGTCCACGGAAATTGTGATGTTCTCCTGGCCAAACTCAAGAGAGGAAGGAAGATTTNACTGAACAGAATCATTAAATAAAGATATCGAAGGAGAAGTTCCATCCACAAATCCTNAAGACAACGAGGAGTCCGACCATGTCNCGTAAGAACTTCCGCTGTCCACTGTCNGAGTTNCAGAAGAAGCTGAAAAAGCCAAAGGTTCAGATGTTGAGAGAACTNACTGCTCGTTAAAGTTTGCTGAACCTGAAGTGAACTCAAAAGCGGCGCCACCAGTTCCTNGTTCAGTGATAGCATCCACCGTGAAATTCNGTGCCAAAGAGTTCCCACTCCAATTTNCGGAGGAAGAACCATCATCTNCTNATATAGTAACACCAGAAGCAGTAAACGACAAAGGAGTAGTAGCCGAAGAAGTAATAGTTGAGGTGAAATTGGTCGTCGCATTGGTGAAAGTTNCCTGTCCCGATGCAAAGGCCAACGTATCAACCTCTCCAAATAGCAGACGATTGTTAGTTNACGTAATAGCAGGTTCGCTGCCGTTTNTCNAGCCTNCAGAAAAGGAGTTATCATTCCAATAGACATAAGAACTACCACTATTCNCAGATATCGTTNTTCCTTCTGCTTCAAATGAAACAGAGCTTGGCTCGCCTNCAGCAATGTAATCATTTGATAAGCTCNACGCAGGATTCCCTCCATTTTCAAAACCAACTGCTNATTCACTTCCTGTCCAATGCATGTAGGAGCTCCCTGAATCAACTGTCNACGTTNTATCGGAAGCAGAGAACACGAATTCACTAGCAGTTCCTNCGATAATTTCATCATTGCTCNATGCAAGCGCCCCCATCGATCCTCCTTCAAAACCTNTAGAAAGAGCAGCGTCTGACCATTGAATATACGATGAACCGCTATCTNCTGTAACTGTCNCCGAAGACGCCGTAAACTCTNAAGGTTCAGAAGACGTAAGAACCAGAGGTAAATAGAAACTCGCAGAGTCTGTGCTAAACAAATAGATGTTTGTACTTTCCTCGTTCNGTATAGTAAAAACGTCGCCGCTACCACTAGGAATGATACCGAAGCCTTGGCCATCTTGACACAGCAAAGGATACGTCNGACTACCAGGAGCTGTCCCAGTTGCTCCGATGTATACGGGATACTCACCACCGACTTCCAACATATGAGTGAACTGAGCTCTGGTATTCNCAGTAAACAACGAATCTGTAACTGTGAAAGGAGCAGATCCTCCCTCAAAGCCTNTAGACAGAGAAGTGTCTGACCATTGGATGTACGATGAACCTCCATCTNCAGTAATAGTAATGGAATCGGATGTGAATACAAGGGGTTCAGATGAGGACATTTGAATGGGAACGCTAAAGACAGCATCATCCACGTAGAAATTATAGACATTATCCCCTGCAGGATTCNTAAGATTCNGTATGGAGTTCCCACTAGAATCAGAAATGACTCCGAAACCTCCATCATCTTGGCATAGCAATGGATAGCTTNAGCCCGTTTGAGAAGCTCCTCGTTCTCCGAGATAAACAGGAAGGTTTCCTCCTNCTTGAACTNGACGGGTAAACTGAGACCTAGTGTTCNCGGTGAACAAGGAATCCGTTGCAGTCNATGCAGGTTCGGAACCTGACTCGAAACCAAGAGATATAGAGGAATCAGTCCAGTTGAGGTAAGAGCTCCCACCGTCCACAGAAATTGTAACGTTTTCCTGACCAAACTCAAGAGAGGAAGGAAGAGCTNACTGAAGAGAATCGTTGGATAAAGATATCGAAGGAGAAGACCCATCTGCAAATCCTNAAGATAACGAAGAATTCGACCAGTTCNCGTAAGAACTTCCAGTATCAACTGTAATAGTAACATCCGATGACTCGAAGGACAAAGGATAACCTGGTGAGAGAATCNATTGATTCGTGAACTCAGCTGAAGAAGGACTGAAAGAGTAAAGAGCGTCCCTCGAGGATGGTTCAAAAACAGTGAAATAAGGACCAGTAGTCGCTGCACTATCCGGTAAAATTCCAATTCCTGAGCCCCATTGACCGATCNATGGATAGCTTNGTTCTTCAAGGTTACTCGACATGCCCGATGCGCTGATGTAAATAGGATAAGGACCGCCAAATTCAACCAAGTTATTAAATTGAGCCCGCATGTTCNCAGAAAACGACGAATCAGCAATTGCAAAAGGAACAACCCCCGACTCAAATTGCAGAGAAAACGAGCTCCCACTCCAATTGATATAAGAGCTACCAGAGTCAACAGATATCGTCNCATTCGACGCAGAGAATGCCAATTCATTCGGACTTCCAACGGCAATTTCATCGTTGCTCNGCGTGAGAACTTCGCTGGACCCCCCTTCGAAACCCAAAGACAGAGAAGAATTCGACCACTGCAGATAAGACGAGCTATCTNCTGTAATGGTGATGGATGAGGCAGTAAACTCTNAAGGAGTGTCTGATGAAAGACTGCACGGTTGAGAGAAGGACACGCCTTGAGTGCCAAAAGTGTACGCGCGATTCAGTGATGAGTCATAAATTCAAGGAGCGTACTTGTAGTCCCCCCTCCTATGGCAGCTGACCCGTCATTATCTG
>NW_005178107.1:0-3040 GCF_000341285.1 Galdieria sulphuraria
TAGTTTTATTCGTCCGTTTTCATGGAAAATATAAAAGCTTACAAACAGAGATACGCTTTGTTGTTGTAAGCTTCAATTAGAATGAAAGCACAAAGAACTTCTTCTCTCCTCCCTCTTCCACTTTCCACTCTATTTTCTAAAAAGAATGTCCCTCAATAACACAAATTTGAAAGCAGCTGATTATTCTTTCATTTCTGTGTTTTCTTTCAATAATACTGCAGCTCTTAGAATTTTTTGAATGTATTGCTCTGGTATACCCATCAACTCTAGTGACTTTCTTCGAATCACTTGATGATTATCTCCAAATATACGAGGAAATGTCAAAGCATAACGAGTGGCAACTTCTTCCGGTAATAACGCAGACTTGCAAAGAAACTCTTTCCAGTCAAAATGTGTATTTATACCACTCGATACTTGTTCTCTTCTTGTTTTATCTTTTTCCAGTTGTATAGAACTTTGAAAACCTTCCATTTGCATACGATTCTCCTCATTTGTTCTCTATCTTATATTTCGAGCCACTCTTGAAGTAACATTTGACTGCGCAGCTTCCAAATATGAAACATATTCATTGGACATCGACTCAAAGACAGTTTTACACCATACTGAAAAGTCTTTACTGAACTCTTCTCGGTTTGCTTTCTCAATTTTCCTCAAAATATCGACATTATCTATTCCCAAAAATCGTTCAAGGTTCCTTTGGGAAACAACTATCAATTGCATACATGATCGACTACTTTCATTCAAAGTTGACCCAGTAGTAGAATGTTCAGTTACCAAATAACTTGCATCCTCAACAATATTTTGTTCTTCAACAGAGAAACCTACAGATCGATCATATCGAGTACAAACTACCACCACAAACTGAAAACAAAGTTGAACAGATGAAAAAGATTCGTCATTCAAAACGGAAACAACTCCCTTAAAAAATTTTTTCGCTTCTTCCTTAATATTTGCTTTCGAAAATTCAGTTTTGTGATAAAATGTAAATGAAAATCCAACAACATAACGTGTTTGTCCATTATGGAATACAACATATGCATCAGGGCCACTAGAATTGCCATCTTTTGGAACAAAAATACCACAACGTTGTAAATGTTCTCTATAATAGTCAGAAAATGAATCAGAGACATTTCTCAAGATGGGTATATCATAAGATTTTGTAGATTCCATAGAATAAGAAACATTGTCCTGTTCAATAAAAGAACCCTGGAAAATTCCTGGAATAGCAGAATGTACAATAGGCCAGGAATTAGAATGAAGAAAAGTTAATAAGCGAAAACGAAAGATCTTCATAAATACAAATTCAAAGAAGACTCCCTTTGCTGTTGAAGTGTCGGGAATATAACTAAACGGAGATAAAGGAAAGAGTTCAGTAGCCTCACGGAAAAAGTTGTAGTTGCTATGAGCTCTCAATATAAATTCACAACAACCAATCTTGAATTCAATGCCCATATCAATCCCGTCAATTCCACAACTTTCAGAATAAAACCCAAAAGTTGCAAGCAAGTCCATCAAATAAGTTCTCGTTCCACATAGAGTAATTACAAAGTCAATTGGAAAAATTGTTCCGAGCTGATAATTCAAAAGGACAAATTGATATCGAAGAAGGGTTGCGGAATCTAGTATCTCTGGAACAATAAACGTCACCGACTCTAGTAGTACCAAGTGAAAGATTCTATCTAATAAGGGTTCCATATTTTCATCGTTGATAACAGGTTGAGATAAGTTTGCAACTTTCTCTACTAGGGCTAATAAAGTATTTCTTACAATCAACGGAATACCTCCTGTCTTCTTTTTCAACAATTCTACGAATCGATGTCGTAAATCATCGGAGAGCAATAAATAGTCCTTCAAGGACTTTCCATCATAACTTGCCAGCTCAAGATATTTGTTAATATCACGGAGGTTAAAGGGATTCAACCGCAACATATGGAGGGTGACACTACTGGAGCGAGTATCAGACAAGGGGGCTGAGATTTCAGCAGTTCGACCTGCCAAATAGACAATTACCTTCCCTGTAATCAACAAATCACGTAAAATGCGGAAGAAGTTCCGAAAAGGTACATATTTTGGGTCAGACTCGATGAACTGTTCCTCGCCGAGTTCACTATAGTATTTAGTGAGATAACTCAACTGGCTAAGTTCGTCTATCATCAAAAATAAATATTGTTTCTGAAATTGTTCGAGAAGATACTGGAAAAAAAGAACACTAGGTTGCTTCATCGCCGCGTCCGTGAATTCTACAATTTCTCGGGCAGTCATACCGTTACACTGGGCTGTAGCCATAGCTATGTTATACATCAAAGCCTTTCGAAAACTTGGAAAAGGAGCATCAGAAAAGCTCTCTCCTAATTCAAAGAAAACTGACAAAGTGTGTTCCGCAAAGTATTTCCAAGGCACCTTCAAAGCACTCGGTTGGGGGTTATCGTTTGAACTGTGTAGTTGTTGAAAAGTCTGTGCATTGGAACACTCACGCTCTGCAAAAATATTCAAATAGGCCAAAAAGTTTTGGCCTAGAAATGTTTTGCCGGCTCCATAAATATGCGGCGCAAAACAGCAAGCCGGGCGATTGAACGAAGGCCCACCGTACGCCTTCTCCGAGAACTGAAAAAGAAACGTCCGTATAATTGTCCTGACGTCCTCTTCCCTGTCAATTTGTGGTTCTTTTAATCGGTATATTGTTTGCATTATTCAAAGACTGATACAACTCGAAACTTTCAACAACGAATGACCTAAACACAAATTGTAAATTGGACAAATTGATAATGTTTTTCAAGAGTTTCCAGGGCGGCTATACAGTTACTTTGGATATCTTTAAGTTGGTTTATGACACTTTAGCCACTTCAAACCTATCGAGGGTTTAAAGTTATAAAAATGAAATTTCGGAATTTAAACCTCTCTTTGAACATATTTCAAGCTTTGAATTGTTTCTATTGTAACAGTCCCACCTTTTCCTTTGAGACGTTGAGCTCCACTTGGCTTGTATTGTCTTTTTGGATTGTCCAATATTGAATACCTCTGTTACTTTTATATATTCCAT
>NW_005178106.1:0-3030 GCF_000341285.1 Galdieria sulphuraria
GAGCAGTTTCGCAAATGCAATCACGCACAGCACAGTCAAAGTCTGCTGCTTTTCGAGANAGGCCNGAAAGGTTTACATAAATATAAAAGGACTCGTTGTACACTGGATTTAACCCTTCCTCTCGAGTAGCAGCCAGGAAAAAGTTGGTCTTTGCATTTTATAGAAATATATTCCATATTTAGCATACGAAAATCTTGGAATCTTACACCCAAGGTTGTCTTCCCCGAGCCATACAAATGACCGGCAAAAGAAGCTACGGGATGGTTGAAGTACCTTCCATAGGTTCACTCTTATCATATGACTAAGAAAATGCTAGCCAAACCTGTAAAACTGCTTCCTGAAGATTCACTAAAAAGAATATATGTCGAAACGCTCGCAATATGGAGACCATCACTGCGCCGAAAAGAAGAAAGATGACCAAGTAACTGCATCAAGTTCTCATGTCGAACAAGACTTTGTTTCACCACTCGACGACGTTACTGCCTTTCATTCAATAAAGTGCTGTATGATTGTTGTGGAATGACAATACTTCAAGTTTGGATATTACTTCCTTTAAATAGCTAGAAAAAGATCCTATTGCAACCACGAAGTTGTCCGTTGAACTGCAGTGCAATATGAATAAACATTCTGGTATAAACAATGAATTTCTGAAGCACAAAGTTACTTCTCACTGTCTTATCGCTCCAATCATTTAAGATTTCTATTTTAACGTGATTGGTTACTTGGAGTTTTCCAAATTGATTAGAGAATCGGTGGATTGTGTCTTGAGAAAATCGCGAACTAGGATACTCTTTTGAGTACTTGTTAGTGCCTTTGCTGCATTTTCACTGGAATCCAGCAAGTCTTCGTAGCTATCGAGCCATTAATTCGCATTCTAAGACTGGAAATACACTGTTAAGAAACAACGCATATGAATGAAAAGAATCTAAACTTTACCAAATTTCAGGAAACTAGAACCTTTATAGGCTGCACAGCTATTCCCAAGTTACAAAAATACCTCAAGTAGTAGCTACTGTTCGTTTCATTTGGTCTAAAACCAAGAAAACTCTCTTCTACCCAGTCAACAAAGACATGAAGGACAATCCAAATGAAATATAAAAATGAGTTCTCGTTTCGATCTTTGAGAAATATAGTATACGAAGTGACTGTTCGTTTACAACATACAAGAGGAGACAGCACAGCAAACAACTTCAAGAATGTTTTGAAATATTGTCACATAACCACTTACCATTTATTTTGGGTGAGAAAGGAAGCTATTCATCTTAGTAACATTCAACATGTATGCGTGCAAAGTATTTTCATTTTGAATGTTTGTAACTCTGCGATATTGAACAACTTTCACGGCAAATAGCCTTCAAATGAGAAGCTTTCAGTCGTGAAATATGTTCAAATATATTGTTCTCAATATTTGAAATATTAAACTAGTATGTTTTGGCCAAGCCATTCTCCTGTGCAGTCTACTCAAGGGCTCTGGTTGCAATAGTCTTAGTAGAAATGGAGAAACCCCGCAAATACAGCATTTTGTTAACTCTTCTCTTACGATCACGGACGAAGCTGCTTATCACTGAAGCTGCAGAAGTAGATGATAGCAAAAAACAAGAGGTGACTCAAGGAAACCAATACAGAGTGCAGAGAAGGATCAAAAATTTCACATGGTCTTATCAGAACTCAGGAACTTTGCTTATTTCTCATTTAATTTCTCATATCAGTAAGAACATCGAATCTCACAAGTGCATCATCTATACCGAATTTCTACAATACATTTGGGTCACTAACACCTATCTCTTCCTCTCTGAAAATACTTGCAGACAATTGTGAAACTGGATGCTGTGGATTTTGTCAAGAAACAACATATTTCAAAAACTTCATTCAGTCGAATTGATTCTGTCACAACCGACGCTCTTCTCGTATCTTGAAATTGCATAGCCTTTGAATCTATAGTTGAGTTGTCTCTCTCCACTAGAGTTGGCTATATCGTTGGGATTCTTTTGAAGGTATACATGACTACTTAGGTTTAAAGGCTTCCGCTGCATCCCCCAATGCTTTAAAACAGTTTATTATCATTGCATAAATTGACTGTTGGGATATCATCGAAAAGCCTTTTCCCACAGATTCTCAAGTTTCCAAAACTAGACAATAATGAGCCGCAAACTAGAGCGATCAATTTTACCTGAACTGGAGTATTTTCAATTGTGAAGTGTCTGCTCTCATTCATTTTGCCAACGTTATTAAAAATTAGGATATATTGTCCATAGTAGGCATAAAATAGCATAAATTGCAAAGTTGAATAGATGAACTAGAACGATCATTGACAAAGTTAATGACTATATACAGTTCCATGGATACTTTTGATATTTTTCATTGATCTATTTCAATGTTAGCAGATGATATTGTTTTGGTACCATTCAATAGGCATCAATTTGTTTATTTTGCTCATTGTCGCTCGTACTTGTGAAATCATGTCTGTACATGGTTGTCCTTCGAAACTTGAAGAAAGACTACCGTTGCAGAATATACATTCTTAGAAGTATGTCTTTGGGAAGACTTGGGTCCTCACAAAAGTGTAATAGAAATAACGGAGAAATGCCTCAATCGTCCCACTCTGTTAGCTAGCTTTCTCAGCAACAACAAGATACTTCGGATCTCCTGTAACTAGTAATAGCAGAACGTCATCTTCTATCAAAGTTTCTATGAAGCAATGAGTGGTAGGGTATGCCTTATGAATATGCTGAACAACTACAACCCTGGTGAATCGCATGCTACGGCTTTTAGTCTTCTACGTCGAGCGCTATTCCCACTAGATAGATAATTAATTGCTATGGAATAATATCATCATAAAAATGACATATTTAATTGTTTCGACAGAAGGTAATCTAGAGTTCCTGCAGCATAGCTCTTCTAGCAACTTTACTCACGTGTATCTTCCTTGCTCTCAGAAAAAGAATGTATCTGAAGATTATAAGAAAAGCGCTTGAAGACAATCTAAGCTACTATTGACAAAAATTTTTGTAGTTCAATCAAGTGAGTTGG
>NW_005178105.1:0-3024 GCF_000341285.1 Galdieria sulphuraria
ATTTGTATCGTAACTTTGAACATATATCTTGAAAGATTACATTAGAACATGGCCCTATGATAGCTTGCAGTTGATCTTCAAAGAAAATTTTCAAAGACTGCTATTATAACGGGACAACAAGAAAAACAGATAGACTACTGAAAGTGTAGGAATGGACAAGGGTTCTAGAGTCGCGTAGATTTTCAAGATATCATAAAAAATTGCTCGGTGACGAAATAGTCCATTCAAGAATGCTCTATTTGACACCCTTGTTCATCACCAACTTGACATAAGTATTATGTTTCCTCTTCATCAATGTCATTTTCTAGTTCATCTAAATTTCCTCTCATAATCAAATCTGTTATCACAGACAAGACATAGGATTCAAGGAGTTTTCTGGGGAGTTCGATTGATTCTTGCTCATTCTATGGCTTATAAGAATGGGGTATGTGATCCAAATCACAAAGTCGTGGTTTGAAGAATAAATTTGCTCAAGTTTGATATAGTTTTTGACAGTGTCTTATAAAACAGCCCCCGATTTATAACAACTTTTGAAAATTATTTGTTTTAGAAAATTTCTCAGATATTAAAACAAGATATTCCTAAATATTTTTGGAAAGAGATAAAACTATTTCTTGTAGGGTTGAAATGCCAATATTTCTCGAATGTGGATTATCCACAGATTTGAAAGCGTTCCTTAAATTCAATAAAATGTCTTTGCCAATAAAGTTTTCTACATCAGCTTCAGAAAGAATAACCAATTCACAGTTGTGAGGAATCACAAAATCTTCAACACTATCGCCAGATGAATAACAACGACTAGAATAATTCAAGTCCTCAGATACGTTGGTTGCTAACTGAGTACTCATAATAATCAACATACAATGCCATGTAGGATGACTAGTCAATACTTGATCATGCACTGGTTTTAAAAACTTGTGAGCTTCTTCCAAAATCTCATTCCATCGAATACCATTACGACTCCATCGGCCTTTACAAGCAATACCCACAATCATCAAGTTCTTCTCATTCGTTCTTCCATGCAACTTGAATAATATATCTGGACTATGGGATGTTGAATGAAATGGAATATATATCTTTTCAAATTCTAAAATTTCTTCCACTATCCTTTCCCATTCATCATTGCTTCCAAATGTCATTCTCTCTGTTCCTGATACAGCTCTGGTATAATGTATAGATTTCATATAATAAGCAGCAGATTCGGAAGAAAATTGTAAATTCATTTCATTCCAAACACGAGACAATTGACCAAGAGTAGAAAACATTGAGCTGTTTGTAGGACGCCGAGAAAAATGTAAATAAAACAGTGTAGCAATAAGACCTTCCAAAATTCGACATTTCGACTCATAAAAGAATTCAACAGATTGAGACTTGAGGGTTTGTAAAAGTAACCATTCTAAACGATCATCCTTTAAGCCTTGGTCAATATATTCAATCAGTAACTTGGGTATCAACACTTCATAGCGTTCGTTGCGGTTTGGTTCTATAACCAATCGACGATAGAGACACATATCTGTAACTAGATCAAACAAAAACACATCAGAATTTGAGCTTATTTGCACAGTTTCATCAAAATCAAATCGAATACGATACAAAGATAATAACGTAAGCATTCTTAACAAGCGCTTACGCTGCTCACTGAGACTTATCAGACGAGGTAAAAATGGCGCAACACAATAATTTGTTACTAGAAAGCTATTCATTATGATCAAGAAGGTTTCCTTAGATAATAACAAATTGATGTTGGATGATTTATACAGCAGAAGGTAACTGATTGCTCGAACAAGTAAACCAGGAACACCACCAGTCAATTCCAACAACAATTCTGCAAGTTCACTAGTTAAGAAGTCTCGTGACAAAGAATTTCTGAAACCTTTGGGCTCCCCGTGAATAAAAAGGAAGAACTTTTCTTCAAGTGTTCCACGATACTATGTTTCTCAAGCGGCGAAAGAGGAATAAATACTAACTGAACCCTTGAGACTGAAGCTACGTAATTATATATATTTAAGCCTTTACTTTTCCCAACAACTATAAAAAACAAGTCGGGTTCTTTACACAACTCACGAATAATACCGAAAAAGTCGTTGTATGGTAGAACTCTACCGTCGTGGGTCCTTTTGAAATGAAACTCGTCGAGACTTTCGTCTAGGACACCAACTTCATCAAAAGCTATAACAAGATATTGATCAGAAGGAATGCCCAAAGTCTTCCGTAGCTCTGGAATTAGAAACTTTGAACAAGGAGGAATGTGTCTGTAGGCTTCATAAACTGTAGACCCATCTGATTACAAGCTGATCGGTACAATAAAAAGTACAAAGCCCACTCAAGTGTGGGCTCCAACTCCCTTTGATCTACATAAAGCAAAGAAGCCTTTTTCAGCTTCTCCAAAAAGAGTCTGCTCGAAAGGTCCGAAGCAAAAGTCGACAGGAAAGTTTCGACAAACCTTCGAACCAACTCCAAATAGGTTTAACAAAACGTAGTTTTGCGAGAGCCAAAAAGATGAGGGACATGTTAAACCCCTGAGTTGCTTTCGACTGTTACGAAGATCATACAGTTCTTCTGTCACTCGAAAAACATCCCTTTCACGGTTTACTACATATGGGTTGTATCGGTTTGAAACATTACACTCAACCATCGTCTTCTCAAGTATGAAAAGTTGGGAATTGTTGCTTTTAGATGGCTTGAAACAGATTCTTCATTATCTAACGATAAGTAGTATTGAAAAATAAGTTTAAAATAACAAAGAGGGAACCATAAGCTCTTTTGTGAGCTATAATACTTTGGGTCATGTTATTCATATTTAGTGTTATTTCAGAACACCTCCCTTAAAGAAGTTACCTCAAAGTCGAGTTCACTTGAAGTTCAAGTGTGGCAATGCGATAAGGAAATTGAAATCCATATCTACGGAAACGTAACTAACATTTGCAAACGGTAAAAGAAGTGCAAGTTTATCTAAAAAGATTGCCAACACTTTTGTAGATGAATCTGAATAAAGAACAACTAAACAGAAGCTTTTTGCTTCCT